>NC_081414.1:349140713-349428213 GCF_030272615.1 Cryptomeria japonica
TGGTGTAGGAGATGAAGGAAATATGGGTGAAGTGATGGAGGTAGTATGTTGGATGTAATGTGAGGATATGTGCCTTTTTTGATCCTGACTAGGAATGAAAGGAATATGATGTTTATGATAGGTGATGGAGATAGACGATTTGTGTATGGAGGGATGAACAAAAAAAGATGGAGGATGGGATTTTGGGATATAAGTGTTAGGGTTTCAAGAAAATCCAAAGCAAATATGAACTAACAATTATATGCAAATTTTAATACAAAAGATAAAGAAATAAAACAGGACACAGATAACACAGAGATTTAACGTGGTTCACCCAGAATGGGTTACATCCACCATACACAGTCGTCCAATCTTTCTTATTATCCAACAAAAATAGTACATCAACCTTACAATGCCTTAAGCATCCCAGCCGCTTATAACATGCATTTTTAGGGCAACAAACAAAGTCGGCCTTTTTAGGGTTTTATTACAATGTCGGTTTTCATCAACAAAAAATGGCAAAAATTTTTTTCTCGGGGGCTGCCGCCCCCAAACCCTCGCTTTTCTCAGGGGTGAGGATACATGATGAGTGTACAATACTTTGCTAATCAATCACCACATTTGAACAATCTCCCACTTGGAGATTGATACTACACGACACCACTGTACATGCAACATCCACTAGATAAAATGCTAGGACTCGACTGGTATAAATTCCACAATTATCAATCAAGAAGACCAACATAAACTAATGAAGAAATTAGCTTCTCTTGTGGAATTTCCTTTGTGAACATATCGACAGGATTCTCACTTGTGTGAATCTTCTCAAGCTGTAACTGACCCTCCTCCAAAATAGTCCGGATGAAGTGGTACCCGAGCTGAATGTGCCTTGTCCTTGAATGAAAAGTAGAGTTCTTTGCAAGATGAATGGCACTCTGGCTATCAGTATACAATGGGTGATCCTCCTGTGTCTGACCCATTTCCTCGAGAAAACATTGTAACCAAAGCATCTCCTTGTTGGCTTCTGTAGCAGCAACATACTCAGCTTCAGTGGTTGAAAGTGCAACAACCTTTTGCAGCCTAGAAATCCAACTGACTACAGTTCCCCCTATAGTAAAAACATACCCTGTAGTACTCCTCCATGAATCAATATCACCCGCCAGATCAGAGTCAACAAATCCACTTAGAGCAGCATTAGATCCTTTGAAACATAATGCCTTCGTAGTAGTTCCTTTCAAATATCGAAGAATCCATTTCACAACATTCCAATGTTCCATACCTGGATTACTCATAAACCTGCTCACAACTCCCACTACATGTGCAATATCTGGCCTTGTGCATACCATTGCATACATCAGACTACCAACAGTTGATGAATACGGGATGCTAGACATTTTATTAACCTCTTCCTGTGCCTTTGGGCACATCTCCTTAGTCAATTTGAAATGACTAGCCAAAGGTGTACTAACTGCTTTTGCATCCTGCATGTTAAATATTTTCAACACCTTCTTTATATACTCACTTTGGGACAAATTCAAGGTTCTATTTTTCCTGTCTCGTGTAATCCTCATACCGAGAATTTTCTTAGCTGCACCCAAATCTTTCATAGAAAATGACCTAGCTAATTTTTGTTTAAGATCATTTATATGTTGCATGTTTGACCCAACAACAAGCATGTCATCAATATAAAGCAATAGGATAATATAACTGCCATTATCAAATCTCTTAAAATATACACAATGATCGGAATGACATCTATGATAATCGTGTTCAGCCATGAAACTATCAAATTTTAAATACCATTGTCAGGGTGCTTGCTTTAGGCCATACAGACTTTTCTTCAACCTGCACACCAAGTTCTCTTTACCTTTCACCTCATATCCCTATGGTTGCAACATGTAAATTTCCTCCTCCAGATCTCCATGGAGAAAAGATGTTTTGACATCTAATTGTTCAAGATGTAAATCATCTGCAGCCACAAGACTAAGTACAGTTCTAATTGAAGTCATTTTTACAACTGGAGAAAATATTTCATCATAATCTATACCCTTTTTCTATGCAAAACCTTTTACCACAAGTCTGGCCTTATATCTTTTCTGACCTCCTTCCTCCTCCTTCAGCCGATAAACCCATTTGTTAGGCAAGGCTCTTTTTTCTGCAGGTAAAGAGACTAAGTCCCAAGTCTTATTTTTCATCAAGGAGTCCATCTCCTCTTTCATGCCTAGCTGCCACTGTTGTTTGGCATCCACCTGCATTGCTTCTTCATATTCTTCTGGTTCACCAGAATCCGTTAATAAAATAGAATACAAAGAAGGAGAAAATCTTTTAGGGGGTCTACTTGTCCTCGTAGAACGTCTAACACTTGCAGGAGTTTGTGGGACAATCTGTTGTTGCTGAGCATTAGGTACCTGTGGCATTTCATTTTCAGGAATCTCATCCAACACCACATATTCTTGTTTGTCCTGTTCATGCTTCTTTTCCTGCATCTGTTCTTTATACATAACCTTCTCATTGAATATAACATCTCTACTTCTAATTATTTTCTTATTTTCAAAATCCCATAACCGATAGCCATATTCATCTATCCCATATCCAATGAAGGTACATTTCTGAGATTTAGCATCAAGCTTGGTTCTGTTTTCTTTATCAACATGGACGAAAGCTTCGCAACCAAAAGTTTTTAGAAAAGAATAATTTACCTTTTTACCAGTCCATGCCTCCTCTAGAATACCACCATCCAAAGGGGTTGAAGGTCCTCTATTTATCAAATAGACAACAGTATGTACAACATCTGCCCAAAAATGTAAGGGCAATCCAACATGCAATCTCATGCTCCTCGCACGTTCCATGATGGTCCTATTCATTCTCTCTAACACACCATTTTCCTGTGGAGTTCCTGGAACTGTCTTCTACTTTCAAATCCCATTTAAGGAACAATAATCTTCAAATGCTTTGTTGCAATACTCACCTCCATTATCCGATCTGAGACACTTCAACCTTTTTCCTGTCTCATTCTCAACCAAAGCTTTCCATTTCTTAAAAGTTTCAAAAACATCTGATTTTTGTTTTAGGAAATATACCCATGTTTTTCTGGTTGAGTCATCAATAAAAATAACATAATAACAAGAGCCACCAAGAGATGATACTTGAGCCGGTCCCCATACATCTGAATGTACAAGCTCTAACTTCTCACTCTTCTTCTCTTTCCCAACCTTGAGAAATCTGACTCTTTTCTGTTTACCATAAACATAGTTTTCACAGAACTCTAAATCAATCTTCTTTAGTCCCGGCAATAGATTTTTGCAGTGAAGGATTTTCATCCCTTTCTCACTCATGTGCCCAAGCCCCACATTATCGAATCTGTTCTTGCAACATTTATTGTTGTTGTCCCTGCAGTAACTTTATCTGTAACAGCTAAGGTAGAGTAAGTGTTACCAGTACACAGATATAATGTGCCTACCTTTGCACCTTTAGCTACTACTAATGATCCTTTAGTGACCTTCCACATACTATCTGAGAAGGTAACTATGCAACCTTCACTACCTAGTTGCCCTGCAGATATTAAATTTCTTCTTAAATTAGGAACATGTCTTACCTCCTACAGAAACCAGTCATTACCATTCTGCAACTTGATCTTTATCTTTCCTTTTCCAACATTTTGACAGGGCTCATCATCACCCAAATATACCTGTCCAAAATCACCTTGAACATAATCTAGAAAATATTTTCTATGGGGTGTAGCATGAAATGAAGCCCCAGAATCTATTACCCAGGAATCATTAACATTATCCAAACATAAGATTAAAGCATCTTGTAAAGTATTACTTGCAATATTAGCTTCCTTACTGTCATTTTCATTTTTGTCTCCTTCTTTGTTTTTCCGAGACCAACAGTCTTTCTTTAGATGACCAGGCTTTCTGCAGTACCAGCAATCTTTCTTTCCTCTAGATTGAGAGCGTCCTTTCTTTGACTTCCCTCGTGACTTCTCATTCCCAGGGCCTTTTCCTCTTTCCTTTGATCTTCCTTTGTTCTCCACATTCAAAACACTACCTGATGATATTGAATTCTCACCTGTGCTTTTCCTTCGCATTTCCTTGCTTAGGATAACACCAACAATATCATCAAATACCAAAGTATTTTTACCAGAGACAGAGTTACTTACAACCATAACCAAGCTATTCCAGCTTTCTGGCAAACAACATAAAATCAAGAGAGCCCCAACCTCTTCTGCAAAGGTAATTTTTACCCAAGACAATTGACTGGTAATTGTATTAAATTCATTTAAGTGCTCCGCTACAGATCCTCCCTCACTCATTTTCAAATTAAACAAACACTTCATAAGAAATACCTTATTCGAAGTCGAGGGTTTCTCATACAACTTCGCAATGTTGCCATCATATCTATAGTCGTTTTTGCTTCTGTTATATTGAATGCTACAGACGACGCAAGGCACAATCGAATGGATCCCAGTGCCTTTCTATCTAAAATGTCCCACTCTTCATCTGATATTGTGGTCGGTTTCTTTGCCTTTCTTTCTAATGGCCGCCACAAATCCTTTTGATACAGGTAATCCTCCATCTACATTTTCCATAACTGATAATTCTAGTCGTTAAATTTTTTGACCTTGAATTTGGAATCCTCCATTGCTCCCACTCAAATCTGAAAGTCTTGCCAATTTACAGAAAACCTCACTCTGATACCAATTGTTAGGGTTTCAAGCAGATCTGAAGCAAATATGAACTAACAATTATATGCAGATTTTAATACAAAAGATAAAGAAATAAAACAAGACACAGATAATATAGAGATTTAACGTGGTTCACCCAGAATGGGTTACATCCACCATACACAGTCGTCCAATCTTTCTTATTATCCAACAAAAATAGTACATCAACCTTACAATGCCTTAAGCATCCCAGCCGCTTATAACATGCATTTTTAGGGCAACAAACAAAGTCGGCCTTTTTAGGGTTTTATTACAATGTCGGTTTTCATCAACAAAAAATGGCAAAAAAAAATTTCTCAAGGGCTGCCGCCCCCGAACCCTCGCTTTTCTCAGGGGCTACCACCCCCGAACCCTTGCCCAGGGCCCAGCTCGGCCTTGGACCCCAGCAAGGATACATGTTGAGTGTATAGTACTTTGCTGATCAGTCACCACATTTCAACAATAAGGGACCAAAATGGATTTAGCATATGGGGGATATATGAAGGTAGATTTTGGGATATATAGGGAGCGAAAATGGATTTAGAGGATGAAGGAGGGAGATGGATGGTTGTTTTAGCTTTATATGATGGAGGAGGGGGAATGATAATAAATGATTTGGAGGAATGATTGGGAGATGCAATGGTGTGTTTGGAAGTATACTTGGATTTTGCATTAGTTGTACCAACATTTTTATTTGAAGTGCCTTGGGATATGTAACCAATACCATGAGATCATAGATGTTCTTTGACATGGAATGGCTCCAAAGTGCCTTGCTCATGTAGGGCTAATCCTTTTCCTTGATATTTCATTTTTTTAGCATTTTATTTAAAGTGGGATACTTGTGCTTTGGGTAACAGGATGTGATTCCTTTATCAGATGGAGGGAATAGGTGGTGCATATGAGATGTTGTTCTACTACAAACAAACTTCCATGGACTAATGTAAGTGAACCAAGGGGATAAGGTGATGGTGGTGGGATGGTTTGGATAGGAGGAGATGTAGGATCGAGAAGTGAAGTATATAGGATAGGAGGATCTTGACTAGGTAGAGGAAATGATGAAATATCTTGATTTGAATCAATAATTGTTTCAACATGCTTTGGAACAATATCTTGGAATGATGGGATAGGTGTGGATGGGGTGGCAAGGAGTGAGTGAGTAAATTTTCTAGATGGAATGGAAGGAATGATGGAAGGTTCAATGAATTGGGTGTATGGATTTGATGGAAGATTAGGAAATTATTCAGCTAGGATAAATGGATGGATGAGAGGTTCTACAGTTGGGATAGATGGAATAGATGAAAGGATGGGGAGTTCCTCAACAAAGGTGGATGGGAGGATGAGAGGTTCTATAGCTAGGATAGATGGAGTGGATGGAAGGAAATAGGTTCTTCAACTAGGATAGGTGGAGTGGATGGAAGGATGGGGAGTTCCTTAATTGGGGTAAATGGAGTGGATGGAAGGATGTGGAGTTACTCAACTGGGTTAGATAAGGTGGATGAAAGGATGAGAGGTTATTTAGTTGGGGGAGATGGATTCGATGGAAGTACAAGAGGTTCTTCGATTAGGATAGCTATAGTGGATGAAAGGATGGTAGATTCATCAACTGGGAGAGATGGAGTGGATGGAAGCACAAGAGGATCTTCAATTAATATAACTGGAGTGAATAGAAGGACAAGAGGTTCTTCAACTAGGGGAGATGGAGTGGATGGAAGGAAGGATGGGAGATTCATCAACTAGGAGATATGGAGTTGATGGAAGGACGAGAGGTTCTTCAACTAGGATAGATAAAATGGATGGAAGGATGTGAGGCTCTTCATCTAGGGTAGGTTTCTTGGATGGAAGGATCAAAGGTTACTTGGATTGAGTTTGAATGACTATAAGAGTATGTGATGAGGATTGTGAGGGAATAATCTCAATGGATGAAAGGTATTTGATTTTGGTAGAAAGTGGAAGAGGAATGGAAGATGTGGGAGTTGGAAGGGAAGCTGGTCAATTGAGATAAGATTTAGTGTATGGTGGACTGAGATAGAAGGAAGTGGATGGTGGAGGATTGAGGTGAGATGAAGGATTGTGACTAGTGCCACGTCCTTGTTCATTAATGTTTATCACAAAAATGTGTGAAGGCTATGCCTATAGATAATGGAATTATGTTTTTGAAACAACAGGTTGTGATGTTACTTGAGATTAATATTGTGGAACACTGACCACTTGTGACATTGATTGGATGGGTAGGGGCACAGATGATAATGTAATAATGTAATTCATACCCCCAGTCATAGCTTGTGTAACAAATGATGGAAAATTGGGGCTAGATGAAGGATTGAGATAGGATGGAAGATAATAATTGGATGGAGAAGTGAGAAGATTGCAACGTGACTTGGAGATTACTCTCATCGAGTTGATCAACCATACCCTCATCATCATCAACATAGAGTGAAGTGGAAGAAAATGAGGGATGACCATACTCATCATAGTAGGATTTAGACATGACTTGGACATTTATTTCATTAGGTTGATCAACCATACCCTCATCATCATTGAAATAGGGTGAAGTACAAGAAAATGAGGGATGATCAAACACATCATAATAAAATTGCAACATGACGATTAGTTGATGAGGTTTAGAGATGAAAGATAAAAAATGGACAATAGGCCAAAGCTTAGAATAGGATGAATGACCAACTTAGATTAGGATGGGGATTGACATTTGATGAAGTTAGAAAGAGGATGAATTTTGATGTTTGATTTTGGATGGCCGGTGTTTGGATTGATAACCTAGAAAGAAGGCAATGATGATAAAAATTAGGAGATGAGAGGTGATAATGGATGATAGTGATGATACAAGAACTAGGATGATGATAAAAGTGACCATGTAAGTTGAGACCCTAATGGATGATAATGTTGATGTAAGATAGAACTCAAACTGGAACGCAAAAATGAAGAGACAAAGATATTGATCGAGAGTGAACTAATGAACCAAGGAAAACACCCTACCAACACAATAACATCTAAGACTCAGAATACACAAGGATAGATACCAACTATTGAAAAATCAAGAGATTTCTAATGTGATGTGGACAACACTTTGGCAATATAATGACATCTAAGACCAAAATCCTGAAAGATAGGTGTAAACTATCGATAGACCAAGAAAACTCTAACACTAAATAGATAAAATTCTCATAGTGTGACAACATCTAAGAACAAGATCATGAAAGATAGGTGAGACTAACAACAAACCCGCCAGAGTAAAGAGAAAACCTACAAGTTTTCAAAGAAAACTCACGGAAGTTCAAATGACAGTGACTACACTAAGTATGTCAATCTAGCTCAGGACAAAGGCATTCCCACTATACAAGGAAGTGAACTCGCTAGAGGACAACAATAACAACTAGGACTATGTGAAATGTGATATGTTTGATGACTAATACTGATTTTGTCAAAAGATCATTGTGACACAAACACAACAATCACATACAAATTCAATACAATGAAACAAAACAATCATGCACTTCCTAGGATAGTCAAATGATAGTTCTTGTTGAATCCCCTAACCACAAAATATCACATCTAATCAGAAAGATATAAGATTGTCAGCACTGGCTCCACCCTCAACACACACTTCTTGGGAATGCCAAGCTTAGAATTTGTAAAGACCTGAAGACCTCGATAAATTTTTTATTTCAAATTGGGGGCTACATGAGGGGTGTCTTCAACATGCATGTATCATAATGCCTGAGTCAACAAGTAGAAGGATTGGGGCCACTATAATAATGGTTCATAGTAATTTTTTGATGGGTCTAGTCCAACAACGGATTCTCGAAGAAAACCACTTAAGACTTTAATTTATATTATTGGTGCAACGAAGGTCTCCACATATGATGATTTCACTCAACACTTTATCCGTTTAAGTGTTTTTTTTATATAGCGGTTCGAAAAACACCACTCAATGTCACACTAGGAGAGATGGTATCCCTAATGTGCCCCTGTTTTGAAACACTCCCTTGAGGCAATGAGGCCCCCAAGATGTGATTCACTACTAAAAAGAAAAATTAGTGTCGAGCTAACACTTTTCGCTTACACCTAGAACCTTGAGAGCTAAAGGGAGAGGATAGTGTGTGTTACTAGTAAGACCACTCTACATGTGCACATGTGTGCCAATCACGAAAGACATGGGGTTCATTTCCTTTAATAAAATTGAAGTGTGCCTAATTACTCAAAAGACACAACATGTCCATTTCATTAGTTGAATTGAAGTGTGACTAGATTAAGCAAAAGACACAAATGCAAAATGAAAGCAATAAAAGAAATATTGTTTTCGTGAACCCCTCTTTAGTGGTCATCCAACCAATTGTTAATGTTTTCAAACTATGGGGTCTTCTTATCGCTTGATTTGCTGCACAAACATTAGCAAAATATCATCCAAAAATACACAAGCTAGTTAATTAGTACTAAAATAGCATTCTGAAAAATTATACAAATGATAATTAGCAAACCCGTAGTTTCATAGTACAAACCCATTGTTTCAAGTCGCATTCCTATTGGTTCATATCACGTTCCTACTAGTTCAAGGTGCATTCCCACTGGTTCAGGGTGAGTTCCCTTTGGTTCAAGTCGCATTTCCACTCGTTCAGAGTGTGTTCCCACTATTTCATGTGTTCTCGTTGTTGCAGAGTGCAAACTTTCAAAAATTAAGTCATCCAACAAGATACACGGTAACAAATTAGTAGGAAAACAATATTATAGAAAATCATATAAATGATAATGAGAGAACCCACTGTTTCATAGTACAAACCTGTTATTTTAAACTAAAACATGCAAACCTGTTATTTCAAGAAAAAAACTTAACTTGCAATTTTTTATTAAATAGAAGCTATAAATTTTATGAAAATAGCTAAAAATGTAAACCCGTTGGTTTATGTCACATTCTCGTTGGTTCAGGGAACATTCTCACTAGTTCAAGTCGTATTCCCGCTAGTTCAGAATATGTTCTCGCTGGTTCAAGACATGTTTCGCTAGTTCAAGGCACATTGTCACTGGTTCAGAGTGCAAAATTGAAAAAAGTAAGTCATCCAACAACATACAAGTTAGTAGATTAGTAGGAAAACAACATTCTAAAAAATAATATAAATGTAAATGAGAGAACCTGTTGTTTTAGAGTGCAAAAAATTAACTTGCAAATTTTGATTAAACAGGGGCTGTAAATTTTATGAAAATAAGCTAAAAATGCAAACCCATTGGTTTATGTAGCATTCCTGTTGTTTCAGGGTGCGTTCCCACTTGTTCAGGGTGCATTCCTGCTGGTCCAAGGCATGTTCCCACTAGTTCAAGTCACTTTATTGCTGGTTCAGGGTGCATTCCCGTTGTTTCCTGAAACCTCGAGATTGATAAAATAGACTTTTGTTGTGGCAAAAATCCAACTGTAATTCCACATTTTTTCTTGCAAGTGCTCAAAATATGTCAAAAACACACTCAAACAACAAAAAGTGTTAAAATGACCTATGAAGTGGGTCCCACTAGACATGCCAAAAAATGTACGATGAAAAATGTGTGTTCAAATACTAAGGACTAAAAAGAAAGCTAATTAATCAAGCAAACACAATACATCATCCACCTCAAGATTAGAATGGTAAAACTAAAATGGAGAGAAAAATAATAAACAAATGCAAACCACAATCCCTGCATTAATTTGATTTTTCCATGATTGGATGTTTACTCATGATGTAGCTTCAGATGTTTGATATTGCTCCATGATAAAAAATGCAAATGATAATGGATTGATGGATGAAAATGATAAAAAATATTGGGTTAAGTGATAATTCTAGAAGAGTAGCAGTATGATGTATGAAAAGTGGATTAGAGAGTTTGATCTAAAAATGGATGGATTAAGTAGGCAAGATGAGGAAGGGAAGGGGTGTTGAAGAGGAGACACTTGTCCTCCAAAAAAGGATAAGTGGATCAACTAGATGGAAAAGGAATGACATGTTTCCATGAGGACACATGTCTATTTGGGCAAAGCCACCCAAACATAGGAAGAGTGAAATGTGTCCTTAGTCCATTTTGGAAAAGGCCACCCAAAATAGGAAGAGTGACAAGTGTCCCTAAGGACACATGTCCATTTTTTAAAAGGCCACCCAAAATAGGATATTTTTCCGAAAATTAGGAGTTGGTTAGGATGTGCACACATGTGTAGGAGGTTAGAAGGGATAGGATAAGGTTAGTTGGTGGGATGACTAGGCTAGGGAATAGGATTCAAAGGATAGGGTTGGTTAGCTGGTTAGAATGTAGGAGACGTGTGACTAATTTAAATAAATAATTAATTTATGATTAATTAATTAAAGGGGATTGGAAAGAGAGCATTAATAATTAATTAATGGGAATAAAATTAAAGGGGGATTAATTAATTAGATTAATTAATTAGAAGAAAGGGATAGGGAAATTAATTAATTGGAAGAATAGGATTTAAAATTGGTTAAATTAATTAGCCAAATTTAGGTGTCTACAATTTCATATTATCAATATTTTGTCATGAGGATTATGGCATGGCTAGGTGTGGTGGTGAAGAGGTTTCCTACCAAGGTTATGAATTTGTAAGGCCTAAAGAAAACAAAATGGATGATGAAGGAAGATTTAATTTTGTATATTGTTTTCTATTTTCTGATTACACAATAATAAGGGTCTATGGATGCCCTCAACCTCCTCACCATTTTTTGATCTATGTTTCTCATAGATTAGCATTTCTTGAATTCATGTGGAAGATGTTGTGGACTCAGAAGTTGAATTTGGCAGAGTAGAGGTTCAGGGCACTCTTATCCCCAAGTCTACAAGGTTTGGAAAACTTGCAGTTGGGGACAAGGTGGTGACCTAATTGCAAAATTATTTGGCAACAAGGTATGCATTGAGATATGGGAAGAAGAGGAACTTTGACCCTGAAGGATTCATAAGTTAGCTTAGAGACAAAACTAAGAGAGGTTATTTCAACCATGACCTAGATTTAAATGAAGATGTAATAAGGAACTACCTCACTATAGAGAAATCCCTCCAAAGAAGAAAGAAATTGGCAATTCTTACAAAGATTGAGAATTACACAAGGCTAATTTCCCTAATTTTCAAGGTTTGTTTTTCTAAAGAGAAAGGGCCTATTATAAGAATTGAGAAAATGTTTGAGAAATTTGAGTCCATTCTTACAAGGACCTACAACATTAAGGATTACATGGCCCATGAAGAAATATGGGATAACACACTAGGAAATGATACAGAGCAACAACAAATGCCATTCTAGTAAGATGTGCAACAAGAAGTTGTGGGAGGACAAGGAGGTGGAGGTGTCAATGAAGAGTAAGTTGAGAAAATTCTTTCCTCGGCACCTAGGGATGTGCAGATAAATTGAGGATCCTCAAACCATGAAAGCTTATGGCTAGTCGATTCTAATTGACAAGTGTGAGGGTGATCAAGCAATTGGTGCTCACATGTTTAGATCATATGATGACTTTGTCAAAAGGCTAGAATTCAAGGCTTTGTGGTTGCAAGTGATTGGTCCACCTAAATGAATCACAGAGACATAATCTTTGGAGGATATTAATTTGGATCATGTAACCCCACAAGAAGCTAGGGAAATTGTTAAAGAAAGTGGGATGTTACTCATACTAGGTTGGAACTTGGAAACAATTTTTTTGTTGGATCAAATAAGATAGAAGCCTAACCACACTTTTTTTATAGAATTTGAAAATGAGGGAGGTTACAATGGGTCAGGATATCATCCCACCATCAAAGCATTGGCCCAATGGGAAAAAGCCTCGAGTACCGACAAGTCAAGAGTCCTGATTGGAGTAGAAGAAAGGACAGGGGATGGGACCATAATAAGGACTTCAAAGGATACTTTAGTTGTGGAAGTAGTAACTTTGTCAATGCACTTAATCATGTTTTCTTTAGATGTTGTTAAGCTAGAGGGAAATGAGAGGATGATGTTATTGTAGGAGATAATTGAGCTACATGAGAGTTATACAAAGATGAAGATAGAAAACTCTCAACTAAAGAAAGAATTGAGAAAGAAGGCCATTGCACCTCCTCTTATGATTATCAAGTTGGGGGAGTCATCAAAGAGTACCAAAGAGGTATAGCAGTCCCCAAAGGAACCATGCCGCACTTAATAAGAGAAATTTTGTATAGAATTGAAGATATTAATTTGTTTTTTTTGTATTCTTTCAGAGGGAGCCACTCAGGGCTCGAAGTTTTTGACTAACCTAGAGGAGATATTTGAAGGGTGGAAGGATTTGGGGCCAAAGATCATAGATTTAAGTATTGCAGTTTAGTACAAGCCTAGGCCACCTAAACCAATGTTAGATTTTTGCAAGGAATATGAATCACTTGTTAGTGAAATTTATTATTGAGAGGATAAAGATGGATCAATCAAGGAAAGAATAAAAAAATTCAAACAATTAAAATATTGGACTATTCCTCTCCTCCATAATGTGAACTCAGAGTTAAAGTCTTTTGATAAAGGGAAGAATGAATATGATGATATAATTGATATTATCATTCAAAGGGTGGTAGATAACTATTATATAAATGATCTTGTGTATTTTTTAGCTATTGATTTAAGTTAATTATAACTAATACAATGTATTCTACATTTGTCATGGGTGTCAAGGAATTTATAAACACCAAGTGCAAAGAGGCTCATAATCATGTATAATTGATCAAAAAAGTTGAGTGGCTAACCGGTTTTGCATTCCACAGCTGGCATGAGAAGCAATACTCGGTCAAGGATGTTTGAAGAGGTGGCTAGCTAGTTAGGATTAGAAATTATCTAAAGGAAATGGTTATTCATTTTTTCAGAAGCATAACATCTTTCCTCTCAAGGCACAACATCTTTGTGTTTTGAATTTTAAAGATATTTTGGCATACTCTTGAGTAATTTTGACATGTTTCATCATCTTAAAACTTGTTTGGCTCCTTGTTTATATAAAAGGAATTCAAGGCTAATTGACATAGGGTTTTGAAATTTTGTAATAAGATATATACTTAAAAAATTTTGTTCTAAAGATGGATTTTATATTCTCTGATTTGTATATTCACAAGTTTTCAATTAATGAGAAAATATATCCTGTTTTGTCTTTGTGTTTGATTTTCTCGTCTTTCATGATTCCTGTTTATTAAGGATGAATGGATTTTGTCTTTATAGTTATGTGTGAATGTGTAATTGCATAGTTAAGGCTCTTTTCAAGGAAAAGATTAAATACTAACTATGAATTGCAATGAGCATGAAAATGACAGAGATTCCATAAGTATGATTCATGGTGAGACATGTTAAATACTGATGTGAGGCATCTTTATATGGGAATTGGTTGTGGGGTTGTTGAATTCAAAAGGTGTTGACTTTGTTACCTTAGGTTTGGCACTAATTTGTACTTTGTTGTAATGTTTTAGATACCTCTTATTTGAAAATCATTAAATCCTTCCTTTATTTTAGTTTATGTTGTATGTCCATGTTTTTTAGAAGCCAATGTATAATCACATTTTGGTATGAAATTATCTCTTGAAGTGAATGCATATGTGTATTGGCATGAAGTTATGAGAATTATCTGTTTGTAAGGGACATTCTATAGAAATTGTGTAACATTGTGAATATTCTATAGGTTCATCTGCCTAGGCTTTGTAGAGCCTGAAGTGTACAAGAATTCCTTATCCTTGGAATTCTTGTCAATTGGCCATCTACCTCAGATTGGTAGATGCAATGAAGCCTTAAATCATTTTTGTTTTGACTAATAGATGGAAAACACCAACAGTACCAAAATTATCAAAGACAAAACTTTTGGAGGTTCTATCCAAAGGAGTAAAGTTGTCTTGAAAGGCATTGAACCATCCTCTTCATCATCTAATGACAAAAACCCTAAATGCAATGTTACAACTTGACAAGGTAAAATCACTTTGCAAGGTGTTCCATCCAAGGCCACAAATTCATCATCTACCAAAAACCTTGTAGACTGGTTAGAGAAGACACCCATCCTCATCTCCATCCTTGAGTTACTACATATCTCTCCTTCACATAAGGATATCCTTGACAAAGATTTAGGAGAAACATCTATTGTCACTGATCTGAACATGAACTAGTTTCAAGATATTGTGGGATACCTTTCCACTCCATATTGCCTTACATTCATAGAAGCCGATGACACATCTCCATGTCAGCCACATAATGCACCTCTCCATATTGAAACATTTCTACATAAAAGTTGCATCAAACAAGTCTTGATAGATGGAGGACCAGGTCTAAACATTTGTACTTTAAATACTATTAAATAATTGAGATACTCTGAACAACCTATGGATTCAAGAAATAAGATCACCATCAAAGCATATGATGATGAAGAAAGGTCATCCAAAGGAATAGTCGTGAACCTTACCTTTAAGAATTGGGCAAATGATGATGATTTAGTTCTCACATACAAAATTCTCTTGGGACATCCATGGGTACATGAAATGAGAATAATACCATCAACATATCATCAATGTATCAAATCCCTTCATAGTGGAGTTGAAGTAACAATCAAAGGTGATCCAAATCCATTTATTTAATGCAACAACTTACAACCAAGACCAAAAATAATATTTCAATTCAATTGGGAGGCTATTTATTCATCAACATATGTTGACCCAGAATCATTGAAAGCTTCTACATCAAAACAAGAAGAGCTCAAAGAAAAATTCAAGGTTAAAGACATAGGATGTGGTGAGTATATATTTCACATTGATCAACTCCCATTATCTCCTAAGGCACTTAGTCAATAGAAATATCCTACAAACAATTTTCAATGTCAAGGAATTGGGTGTGAACCACCTAGTATTGTGACTACTAAGTTTGAATGCAAATATCCTCGAGTGGTACAAGGAAGTCTCTATATCAATAGTCCTAAGAGTGCTTCCAACAAAGAATCTATTGAATATATAGCTAGTCCTCTTGAGACTTCATATAGCCTTACTATTTCATCTACTCATTCCATTTCCACTTCGCTCCTAGACTTGGATCAAAGAGAATTATAAAATATCTTACTTAATGGGGATAAAAAATCAAGCTTTGAAAATAAATATCTAAAAGTCAAAAATAAAGAGGAGTCCTCCAGTCCAAGTTAGAATCAAAAGCTATTGGAATATATAAAAATTAAAGTAAAGGATAAAAATCCTATAAAAGGAAAAAGAACAAGAGTTGATCTCCCCTAATACAAGAATAATTGGGGGAAAAAGTTCTTAAATTTCAAGTCAAAAGGTATACTTTTTGATCCTAAGTATCCATCATTCCATACTACTTTCACTTCTTTTCACAATCATAAGACTTCATCCCTCATCCACTTGTTCCACACATAGATCCCATTTTGGTGATACATCACATCAATGGACCTTTAATGGAACTTCCTTTAGGGTAATTTTTATCAAGGATGCCCAAACTTCTTTAGGTTGCATGCATATGGGCCTACGTAGTTCACACATGTTAGTAATTCTACCTTAGTTCCTTCATTAAGGATGATAATAAATGGAGCAACACATCATTCAATTTGATCCAGTTATAATCACAAGGTAAAACCTCGTACATTCAAGGTAGGTGACCTAGTGCTCAGAGAGAATCCTAAGAATCAACAAGATAGAAAAAATGATGGGTAAGTTTGAACCAAATTGGCTTGGCCCTTATGTTATAACAACATTATATGGATCAGGTGCATATAATCTCTCAACATGAGATGGAGAACCTTTAGAGGATGCTATTAATAGAATGCACCTTCACACATTTTACACATAATTTTTCAAAGTATCATAATCAAAAGTATAAAAAAATTTAAAAACTCATCACTATGGTGAAAACCTAGCAAACCGACGCCTTGTGACACAAAAAAAATGGAAAAAATAGGAAAAAGTAAAGAGAAAAAAATTCATCCAATGGTGAAAACCACTTTGATTGTGCCTTGGGCAAGTACCATGGTGTAAATTGGGTTACCAATGCCATGTGTAGAGAATTTACTCCTCCTTCCTTCAGGATTCAATCTCACCCTTTCACTTTGCACACACTCACAAACTTCCATCCCATAATAAATTTAATCATTCCCATCATGGCTTGTTATTGATCTACCTAAGATTGGTTTGCCATTCATAATAAACCACTTTTCACCTATTTCTTCCATAATAAATCAGCTCCAATCTGTAAGTAGGGAAAAATCCTAAATATAGTGATGGAAGTAGAACTCTAAGCATCCCATGTTTTGAGGAGCATTGTCTTTTCATTCCTCCTTATTTTTGTGCATAATCTAGAAAAAAAGTTCACTTGCATCACTGATCCACTATAAATTTTCATTCTTCTCCATAATAAAAGTATCAATTTCATATATTTAGTCAGTTTTAGGTGACACATAATCAGTAGTGGCTTTCAACAAACTCTGGCAATGACATGTTATTTTAGCATTATCTATCCTTTATCAGGAAAAAAACATTGTGAACAAATCAAACATGTTAACATATGTGGCAAGAGACACTAATAACTTGAGGATTACAGTTTATGTTAGTGTCAAGTCCTAGTTTTCTTTTGATTTTATCTTTTAGTGACATGTCTTTTATCTTTTCTAGGATGTCTTTGACGAGAAAGGTGAGGATGGGGTATGTTCACCTATTTATTGGTTGTGGATTGTCTCTTAGTAAATTATTATGTCTTGTCCAAGGATATGACGACAATATGAGTCTAGTGTGAACTAGGGCATTCCTTGTTTGTGACTATCTGATCTCCATGCAAATGGGTACTGTATGTGGGAAAAATGGATTAATAAAACTAAATATGTGAAAAATTACGATAAATATCAATCCACACACACACACAGGACTTCTTGATGCAAGCTATGGAGTAACGTGATGTTACTCAGCTTCCCAAGGAGGGTCCCATGGTTCTCTATCTCACAATGTCCCTCAAACCAATGTTTTGCTCTCAGATTACTGAGCAAAATGGTTTAGGAATGGCAAATATGAGAACGAGAGAGATTTTAACTGTTTTTAGTATGAGATGTGTTATAAGCTAGATGAGATGCTAGAAATGTAATAAACTAAATGATAAGATGACGAGGTTAGTATGGAGATTATCCTAGCATACTATATTTAATCTATAATTGAACTAAAATGATAATGAACTTATTCTAAACATGCATATTCATGATTAATTCTGATCTAAAGAGAGGCTAAATGATGAGCATAAAGATGATGAAAAGCTTGAAAGTATTTGAGCATAAGTATAATGCTACAAATTTGAAAGATGATTGTTTTGAATGGAGGAATGAGAGCTCTATTTATAGCACAAACAGGGCAATGGATGGTCAGGATTGAAAGGTTCAATCAAGGGCCAGGTTTGAAAGTTGGGGATCCATGTGCACAATTGACACCAATGAAATGGTGACAAATGTCCACATAGGATTGGGTTGAGAGAAGAGGTTGGAGGCATTAAAGGCCTGAGAAGACCTCATGGTTATCTAGAGGCTAAGGGTCAAGTCTAAGTTAGGTTTACCCAATGAATTAGGATCTAATCCAAAGATAAACCTTTGTGCAAATGATTAAGAGATAATCATGGTCAAAGCATTAATAACCTGATGATACCCTTGGGTTGGATAGAGGTTGAGTCAAAACAAATGTTTTAACCATGTGGGAGGGTTTGAAATAACCATCAATGGTTATTGGAGACTTTGGGGATTAAGTGGTTGAAGGTTGGAAGCCTTCAATGGTTTTCAAAGACTTTAGGGTTTTTGGTGGTTGAAGGTTGAAAACCTTCAATGGTTATGCAAGACTTTGGGCTATTTGAGAAGTGACCTCCCTTTGCTTAGGGATGTGACAAAGTTTAGAGGGGGTTTAGGTTAATTAGAATTGGTTAGAAGATTCTAGAAGGGTTTAGGAAGGGGTTTGGGATTTTGCAAGTGGATGTAGGGATAATAGGATTTAATTGAATTATTTGATTTTCATTCAATTTGGTTGCAATTAAATAAATTTGATTTATTCAATTTAGGATAACTATTTAATTAAATTTGAATTTAATTAAAAGTGGCTAGGGGGATTTAATTGAATAAAATGATTTATTCATTAAATGGGTATAGTGAATTTTATTTAAATAAATTGAGTAATTTACTTAATAAAATAGAAGAATGTGGATAATTTAATTAAATTGGATTTAATCAAATAGAAAAATGAACATAAAATATTCATTTAGGAATATGGTCATTTTTATGCGTCTACATTTTGCCCCTCTTTGAAGTGACATGTGTGCACATGTTATTTCAAAGAAAAATGATTGTTTTCGTGTTTTTATGATCAAATGCAATTTTTGTGTCGCTCTTTTGATTTGCCAGTCGTGCCCCAGATTCGATGCGATGCCCCAGATTCGATGTTTGATGTGATGCCCCAGATTTGATTTGATGTGTGATGCCCCAGATTCGAGATTTGTGTTGTGTTGTCATGATTTTATGTAGTTGTCCAATATGAGTGTCGGTATAACTTGTTTTGATGTGAGATATTTCAAGTTATGTATAGATATCAAGTTGTTTGTGTTGATCAGAACATGATTATTTGCATTATCTATTTCGAGTTCAATGTGTGTGAAAGCCTGAGTTGTTTTACAAGCCGATATGGGTTGGAAACTTGAGTTGTTTTACAAGTTGATATGGGTGGGAAACTTGAGTTTTTTTACAAGTTTATGTGATTGTGGTACTTGAGTTGTTTTACAAGTTTTGATATGGTTTTTGAGAACTTGAGTTGTTTTACAAGTTGATATGAAATGATAGGTTTTTGAACTTTGATGTAGATGAGCAAATTTGTTTCATGTTGTTGATGTAAGTTTGATTTTGATATCTTTGTTTTGATGTGGAAACTAATATTGGATTTGTTTTGAGATTTGATATGATAATGCCCCCTCGGGAGATCGTTCGTGCACACAAAGCATGAATGATCTCTCGAAAGAAGAAGAATGTTGTTTGAAAGATGGAAGAGTAGATAGTGATGGCATGCATGGGTTTGATAAGATTGATTAGATTGATTGGAATGAGAGCAAGTCTTGTTTCAGGTATGACACCTCCTGTATAAGACATGGATGGTCGATCATCTGGGTTTAGGAATGATATCGCCTGTATAAGACATGGATGATTGAGTGTCTGGTTGCAAGAATGATACCGCCTGTATAAGACATGATAGAAGATAGTTTGGAAGAATGATAGAAGATAGTTTGGAAGAATGATAGAAGATAGTTTAGAAGAATGATAGAAGATATGAAAGTGAAGAAAGATTCTATGATGATGTGATAGATATGCATGCGAGGGATGCAATGATGAATGATGAATGATATTTTGAAAATGAGATGTATGATATGATATGCAACTAATTGTAAAATGATATGCAACTAATTGTAAAATGATATGTAGCTATGTGTAAAGTGATATGCAGCTAATTGTAAAATGATATGTAGCTATGTTTTTGGAGCATCTCTCGTTCTATATTTGCCATCCGATAGAACCATTCATTTGCTTTCTTTGTAAATATCATCACTGAGCATTGATTTTATTAGGATATGTTGAAAATTTATACAAGCATAATGGTATAATTGAACCATAATGACCTGAGTAAAATTTACCTGATATTTGATTTTGCAAGATAGCACAAGCGTCAAGGTATAATTGAACCAGGACAACCTGAGTGCGTATTGCGTAAACATACAAAAGTTAACCTTTGTCCCATACAAATCCGAAATGTCCTCAGCAATATGCCACCGGATTTCTTCATAGGATAAATTTGCATGGTAAAAGGCTTCACTCACAGATAGAAGACAAATAAAACATCACACTCCTTCCTTGCTTCTCTAGTCGTAAGACATCCTGGAGGTGCTCAGGAGATATGATAAGCAAAAATTAACAACCATAAGTAATCATACATGCTATGGGAAATGTATTCTTGTCAATTAAAATATCTTGCAAAATAGATCTTTGTTTAGTTGAAATCAGTTCAAGTTCATGATGTTTAGCCTTCTCGCATTGTCATTTGTCATTTGTTGGTTGTTTTGATCCTTGTTGTCTTGCTACGTTTTTGGTCTGATGTTGAAAATCTTGAAGGCGAAATGCCCCTAGTGAGGTCAGGATTTTGCCCCTTATCGTTGATACTACTTTGATATGGATATGTACACAGATCACCAAGCCATGGTGGGATATTATTTTGGATAATTGTTTCAGATAAACCAAGGACAGTGACTACACTAAGTATGTCCAAGATTGATAAGCATTTGTGAATTTTTGGTGATGTCTCAGATGGATGGATATGATATGTACAATATGATTTGTGAAACATGTATTTCAATCAGTTGATAAAGATAAGGCTAACTATAATAAAATCCAGCAGTCATACTGATTGATGTCATTGTTATGATTTGGTTGATGATTGATGTATAAAAATTTATTTCTCTTGATGAATTTGGAAAAACTAGGTTGTTGTTTCTTCAACGTGATGTTACGATAGAGGTTCTTTCTTCTCAAAATAAGGGGATTAGTCATGCATGAGTGATCAATGGTTTCCTTTGATTGGTTTGGATTTAGTTGATTCTTGTTTGAGAAATTTCAAATCTTACTTTATCAGAGTGAAGGTTTAGCTGTCCCTTCAGGATAAAGCGTGTCAAATGATATGGATAAAAGCCTCCCGATCTGGAAACTGGATTTGACAATTTGAAAATTTTAAACAAGTGTTTTTGAGATAAAAATCCGTAAGATGGTAAAGGATTTGATTGATACTGATGATGAAAATTTTCCGGATTATGATAGGAGAGACATCCTCTATTGCTCGATTCGTTTAGGATTCAGACAACTTTGTTTGACACAAATTTTGCTTAAGAAATAGTTTTATGGCTTGTTTTTGTCACTCTGCTTTGATGAAAAATGATGTTGATGGATGGATTGATTATCAAGACTTGATGATTGATAGGAATGTCTAGATTCAAAGAGTGAGTACCCCGTATAAGACCGATCTGTCTGGTTTCGAGTGTACCTATCCCTGTATAAGACATGTTTGATGTTGATGTTGATTTCGAGTAATGAATTGATTAACAAGACATGTGATAAGTTTCATTGCAGACTTTGAGAGTTTTCCTGTTGTTGATCTGATTTGATAGATGGTCCATGTGTTCATGCTTTGATTTTTTTATTTTTGTTTTGTTGATTTTTGGTTTTTGGATATTTTGATTTTTTGTGAGTTTTTTTTTTTTTTTGGATATTTTGATTTTTTTGAGTTTTTTGGATATTTTGATTTTTTTGAGTTTTTGGATATTTGATTTTTTTGAGTTTTTGGATATTTTGATTTTTTTGATTTTTTGTGAGTTTTTTTTTTTGGATATTTTGATTTTTTTGATTTTTTGGATATTTGATTTTTTTGAGTTTTTGGATATTTTGATTTTTTTTTGTTTTTTTGGATATTTTGATTTTTTTTGATTTTTTGGATTAGAAGAAAGATGTATTTGGTTGCCCCAATGTATATTAAGACAAGGAATGGATGAATGGATGACTGAAAAATAGATTTGTTGTCCATAGTTTTGATCAAGATCAAGGATGAAAAAGGGGATATGGATAGAGATAGGATATAGATAGCACTGGATGATGGAAGCAATGAATAGATAGGATAGATAGACATGGATTAGAGTGAAGCAAGATTGTAGAAAGAATTGGAGGATAGAAGAAATGAATATATAGGATAAGGGATATGGATTAGAGGATTTGGGAGATATGGTAGGAAGAATAGAGTGGATGAACTTTGCCCCCAAGCGTAGAGGTTTCCATTTGCAAAAAGGTGATATGTAAGATTGTCATAGTATTTACCACCATCTGAATAAGTGTTCTTGAACTTTTCAAAGATAGAAACCCAACCCACACTTAGAGCCTCTAGAAAATTCAACTGAACATTTCTAGCAACTAGGAAGCAGACTCAAAAGGGAAGAAGAATCCCAAACTGGATCAAGGTACTTAGTTCTTTGATTACCGATGTGTGTGCAAGTGGGTTCATTCTGGCTCATATGATCATTGTAATCTTCAGAATCCAACATGGCTAGCTACATGAGTTACCTTAACTTCAAAAGCATCCTGGATAGAGCCTCGCTGCCAGCGAGCATCCATAGCCCCGACGAGGTTATCGCTGTAATCTCACAAATATTGCTCCATTGCCAGCCAGGCGTCCATAGCCCCGATGGAGTTACTTGGATGTTCCCATAGCCAATCATTTTGATATTTCATTTCATTGCATTTTTCTTTTCTTGATATTCATTTTCTTGCTCATGCTTTTGATATTTCTTTTTTTTCTCTTTATTTTTCTTGCATTGGCTTGTAAGTGATGAAACTTACATGGGTCTGATAATTATAGTGGCGCTGAAGCAAGATTTTAGATTTTTCACTAGCCATGTCTTCAATTTAAGAGATCACGATGATTTAGAGCAATCGATTAAGTATATGAGATATAGTAATCAAAAGATGTCAGTACTAAGATACGATAAGTGGTTCTTTTCTATATTGAGTGTGTATCCCAACCAAAAGAAAATGTTAAAGAGAAACAACCTCGGATTCTAAAGCATTTCATGAATAGATATCTAAGAAAAGGACTGAACATGAGATTCGAGCATGGGCAAGTATGTGACAAAATGACACAAACACCTATTTCACTGATGAAGGATTTTATGCGAAGGATTGGATGATAGGGATGGAAAGAGGTGTTGGATAATAGATAGAATGTTTTGAAGATTTGTGCGAGGATAGATAGAAATGTTTTCAAGATGAGTGTTGGTACTTGAGAAGTGATGAAGAGATGGAGGAAAATTGAATTTTGGGACAGAAGGACCCAAAATAGATAGAGGAAATGATAGAAGAAGTTTTGGAAAGATGTTTAGATAGAGGATTGAAAGAATTTCAAAGATGTGCTTCTCATTGATCTTTCTTATGGATCATTTGAGGTGATGGATTTGTGGATGGAGGGAAGTAAGGACCCAAGATGGATGAAAGGGATGGAGAATTCGATTGTGGAATGAAAGGACCTAAGATAGATTTGGAGGATGAAGAGATTCCTTGATCTTGATCTTGACTTGGAGTAGGATCATTTGAGTTTGTGCTTTTCTCGAATCTTGTTGGATGAAAGTCTTTCCTAAAGATAGTTGAAATGTTGATAACCATCTCAAAAGATGTTTTGTTGGATATGGAAATTTTCTTCACTTTATGATTTTTCCTTATTTGAACTGATTTTTGAGTTTGATTGTTGGATACTTTGCAAGATATTTTAGCATTTGTGACAAGAATACATAGCACACATGAAGACAATGATCATCCTAATGCTATACATTGAGTGTATATTCTTTTGAGGATGTGTTCAAATCCTCGATGTTATCACTAGTTTGATTTACAACAAAAGACACATCAGATAGACTCTTTATTCAAAGGTCATTGACAATATCATAGCCCACTAGTATCGATACTCCGTCAGCTCGAACAGCCTTGTCACCCCCTAGAGGGCGCCCGTTTTTTTGCCTTTTGCCAGAAATTAACCCAAAGTGAATTGCTTCACAATTGAGTAGTTATCTTGGGAGATATATGGTGAGTGATCTTGGGGGCGGATTCTTCCCCACCCTTGCACTATGATATTGCCAATGTTTGGCGACTGACTCGGTTCAAAGTTTCTAATGCTAAGGTTCTTAATCAGGCTTCCCGTTCGGTCGTCAGTGATAAACTCCCTCAGGAGGCTTCCCAACCTTTATAACAAAGGCTTTACGTATCTCAAGGATACTGGGGGAAGGCTAATCGTTGCGCGTAACCGTTGAAAGGGACTTTCGTCACCCTCCACTTTTGATTATAGTGGGTTGGAACACTTGGCTTCAAAGTCATTCCCCACTTAGGTCGTTCCCTTCACACCGGCCAAAGAATGGCTTTAAGAGTTTTTCAACCCCTCGGGAAGGCAGGCCTGCTAAAGGATGTAAGTGCTTGAAGTACAGAAAGCTTAAGAGTGGTTTGGCTTTTTGGTCACCCAGTTATGGGGAGAGCATATACCTTCCACTTTTAAGACAAGGCAATCAATTTGTTCTTTTTAGCCTTCAAGACAATGATTTGCTAACTTCTATTTGGAGATGTTGCTCCAAAAAGCATGGTGTTCTTTTTAACCTTTCATAGCAAAGTGTGTATTTCCAAAACTTTTATAAAACAAGCCTGGTCAACAAAAGTAAATCGTGATTTTTGGTCAACAAAATTAAAGTCGATAGGGGAAAACTTTCCCTCTTTGCCTTGCACAAAATGAAGATGAGGTTCTTTTACTTTGCAAAATGAAGTGAATCCTTTTAAACACCAAAGGATGGTGAGGTTCATTTTAAGCTTTGCAGAAAGTAAATTTGCTTGTTCCTTTTAGAGCTTCCAAAATGAAGTGTTTTTCCTAACTTGCAGGAATGAAAGGTTTGCTTTGTTGTTCTTTTTACCATGCAATAAAGAAAGATGAAGTTTCTTTTAAAACACCAAAAAGGAAGGCATGAAGTTCATTTTATGCATCCAAATGAAATGATGAGGTTTATTTTAATTTGTGCAAAAAAGGAGAGTGAGTTCTTTTTAACCAACTTTTGTTGAAAGAAAGTAAAAAAAGAGACTTAAACCCTCTAAACTAACTCCTTCCCCTGCATAAAAAATATTAGAACCTGCACACAATCAGTGATCAAGTGTTAGTGTGGGCTTACACAAGCCTAAATTCTGATCTTGGTTACAAATTTTACAATTCTGATCCTGAAATGCCCTGAAATTTGTCTATGTCTGAAATTTGGAAGATCTTCCAAAAACTAGATTTTGCATTACAACTCCTAGAGGTTTGAAACCCCTCTCAAACATCCTGAAAGTATATATGGAATATAACTTAAAGTATAAGAAAGGAAAAAGATAAGAGGAAATGTAACTTATACTTTAATGTTATATTCCATATATATTATGCCTCCCACAAGCCTAAAATTTTACTCTGTCATGAATTTTTGACTCTGCCAACTCTTTGCGCTAAAGTATTGCATGGACGCGCTAAGAGAAAGCACCCACGCGCTACTCTGCCCCTGGTTACGCGCTAAAATATTGATTCTGGAAAATTTTGTTTTCTTGACTGTGAAATATGCACGCGCTAGACTGTATTTTCCACGCGCTGACTGGTTTGGCTAATGCGCTAAAACAGGAATTCTACGCGCTAAGCTATTTGCTCCACGTGCTAAAACAGGCTATTTTGAAATTTGCTGTGAAGTTTTTCTGGAGAATCACGCGCTAATGTTTGAACTGCACGTGCTAGACGATGGTCTCCACGCGCTGAACAGTGGATTGGATGCGCTACTCTGTGTACTGGATGCGCTAAACAGTGTTTTACCCGCGTCAATACCTACAGGAAAAATTTTTAAACAAAATCACGCGCTAAGGAAAAGTATCCACGCGCTAAGACAGAGAGCCCACGCGCTAAACAGTAGACTAGAAGCGCTAAACTGTTGGGCGGATGCACTACTCTGTTAAGTAGATGCGCTACTCTGTGTTTTGCCCGCGTCGATACCTACAGGAAAATTTGTTAAACAACATCATGCGCTAAGGAAAAGTGTTCACGCGCTAAAGCAGAGAGCTCACGCGCTAAACAGTAGGCTAGAAGCGCTAAACTGTTAGGCGGATGCGCTAATACATGCTTTCGACGCGCTGATTCCTGTTTCCCGCAGACCTGCAAAAGTCATCAAATTCAAAAAATGATATGTTATTGGGGTTTGAGCCCCACGGTGGGCGCCAGAAATGTATGTGGGAAAAATGGATTAATAAAACTAAATATGTGAAAAATTACGATAAATATCAATCCACACACACACACAGGACTTCTTGATGCAAGATATGGAGTAACGTGATGTTACTCAGCTTCCCAAGGAGGATCCCATGGTTCTCTATCTCACAATGTCCCTCAAACCAATGTTTTGCTCTCAGATTACTGAGCAAAATGGTTTAGGGATGGCAAATATGATAACGAGAGAGATTTTAACTGTTTTTAGTATGAGATGTGTTATAAGCTAGATGAGATGCTAGAAATGTAATAAACTAAATGATAAGATGACGAGGTTAGTATGGAGATTATCCTAGCATACTATATTTAATCTATAATTGAACTAAAATGATAATGAACTTATTCTAAACATGCATATTCATGATTAATTCTAATCTAAAGAGAGGCTAAATGATGAGCATAAAGATGATGAAAAGCTTGAAAGTATTTGAGCATAAGTATAATGCTACAAATTTGAAAGATGATTGTTTTGAATGGAGGAATGAGAGCTCTATTTATAGCACAAACAGGGCAATGGATGGTCAGGATTGAAAGGTTCAATCAAGGGCCAGGTTTGAAAGTTGGGGATCCATGTGCACAATTGACACCAATGAAATGGTGACAAATGTCCACATAGGATTGGGTTGAGAGAAGAAGTTGGAGGCATTAAAGGCCTGAGAAGACCTCATGGTTATCTAAAGGCTAAGGGTCAAGTCTAAGTTAGGTTTACCCAATGAATTAGGATCTAATCCAAAGATAAACCTTTGTGCAAATGATTAAGAGATAATCATGGTCAAAGCATTAATAACTTGATGAGACCCTTGGGTTGGATAAAGGTTGAGTCAAAACAAATGTTTTAACCATGTGGGAGGGTTTGAAATAACCATCAATGGTTATTGGAGACTTTGGGGATTAAGTGGTTGAAGGTTGGAAGCCTTCAATGGTTTTCAAAGACTTTAGGGTTTTTGGTGGTTGAAGGTTGAAAACCTTCAATGGTTATCCAAGACTTTGGGCTATTTGAGAAGTGACCTCCCTTTGCTTAGGGATGTGACAAAGTTTAGAGGGGGTTTAGGTTAATTAGAATTGGTTAGAAGATTCTAGAAGGGTTTAGGAAGGGGTTTGGGATTTTGCAAGTGGATGTAGGGATAATAGGATTTAATTGAATTATTTGATTTTCATTCAATTTGGTTGCAATTAAATAAATTTGATTTATTCAATTTAGGATAACTATTTAATTAAATTTGAATTTAATTAAAAGTGGCTAGGGGGATTTAATTGAATAAAATGATTTATTCATTAAATGGGTATAGTGAATTTTATTTAAATAAATTGAGTAATTTACTTAATAAAATAGAAGAATGTGGATAATTTAATTAAATTGGATTTAATCAAATAGAAAAATGAACATAAAATATTCATTTAGGAATATGGTCATTTTTATGCATCTACAGGTACAATGAATTTCTAGGTCAACCACATATCTAGATGGTCATAACCTATTTGGCATAATAAAGCTCAATGATGATAAAGCACAAGAAGCTCTTTTCACCTTCATATCTTCTACCTTCCATTTCCCTTTTTTCCATTTGTCCTCCATTGTCCCTTCCCAAGTCCATGTAGCCTGCTATCAGATGATTGAGTAATAATGACATGCCAGAAATATTTGCATCATCACATGTTAGTAAATTTCATCATATGCATATAGAAATCATAATAGCATCGCATTGTGCACACACCACTTATTAGTACCTCATATAAGCATTTGCATACCATCCATTCATTTGCATCATCATATATAACATAACTATAAGAACAACATTAAAATAATGCATCACATCATGTATATATTTCATTGCATCATATAAGTAATCATAGATCATCATAAACACGCATCCATACCATAAGCATCATATATAGACTACATCATCATATAGAATCATCACATCAAATCATATAAGAACACATGCATATAATAATCACAAAGGAATAGGTCATTTCATATATATATATATATATACTATCAATTGCAAGATATAATGATGTCAAAATATCATATGGCTTCAAACTCACTCGGAGGTATCTATATCATCATACAAAAACTGATACAGAAAAAACTAGATCCAAGAGAGCTATGATGACGACCCTCTATCGGAGTCAACAAGCCTTGATGAAATTTGAACACTTGAAGGCCCAACCCCTGGATCATCTCGCCTGCACCCGCATGTGGACCCCTCTAGTGGTGGTGGTAGTGGACCCATAACCCCGCCACTAGATGTCCTTCACGTATCCTCTATTGTCACTTTGTCATCATTTGTAAGCTATGGTTGTGTCACATTGCACTTGATCCTATCTTTCTAGAGCACTCGTCGGATTCTATCACTTCAATGGCTTATCCTATACTCAGCTTTGCAACCTATCTTTCTAGAGTAATAACCAAATTTTATCAATTTGATGACTTATCCTACACCTTCTTAGTAAATTTCATCCTATCCTCACTAGGGAACCTTTTGAGTGAAACCTCTTAGCATCTTATCCAATTGACGATGCATGCCTATCACACTGTTGCCAATTTTAGCCTTGTTTGAGTGAGCCCTCTCAATAGTTTATCCAATTGATATCATATGTCTATCACAGAACTATTGATTTCAGCCTACCTAGACACATATTTACTAAGGCCAAGCCTATACAAGTCATCACTTCATATACACAATTTTACATTTTATCATTTGCTTTTCTAGAATTTCTCTCTTATCGATAAATTGTTTGCATTTGTTTTAAAAAAAAATCATCCAATCTTTCAGAGGGGTATATCATTCTTGTCTTGGGGTAACGTTCTATTAGTTTATCTTTTTTGAAATAATGCAACAGACTGCATTGTCTCAAAGAGGGGCAAAATGTTGACACTTAAAACTATCCTAGCTTAATTAAATAAATATTTTATTTATTTAAATATTTTATCCTAAGCCTTATATTAATTAAATAGATTTTTATTTATTTAATTGGTCCCACTTCCTCTATTAATTAAATGAATTTTTATTTATTTAATTAATTCATTATCTTTTTCTCTATAATGTCCCCTACTAGGTTTAGGACTGTTTTAACCATAATTAATCCATCTCAACATACTTATGACTTAAAATACATTGACTAGAAAACAAACCATCTTAGCATGAAACCAATCAGTGATTACATAATCTTCTTCTTGATATTGAACTAATAGTTTATTTTGAATTATAATCTCAAATTTATTGTTCATTCAAATTATAATTAATTTATGTTAAGATAATTTTAAACTATATATTTAATACCATGTCTTGGGCTCATCCTATTAATTGGATTTAGGCTGCCCCTCTTTGGAACATCTTAATTCCCAACTTCTTGAATACTGATAGTAGTAGTGTGAATTATATCCAGACATATTCTTAGTATTGTTTATTATCGTGTGAGATATTTCTGATTTATAATCTAATATTTTTATTTGTCTGATTAAAGCATCATATATATATATATTTTGGTTAAGTGTTATCAAGTATGGGGATAGCGCCCTATATTACTTATAAAAGGAGTACATATCGAAAAATATAATGTTGTTACAAAAATGGCATAACAAGATCCCAAATGCCAAGCTTCCTACTAATAATTGCCATGCACGACATGTAAAATAGCATATGTAAATTCACCAACGTTGATGATATTGTTGGTTGATTGATCAGAAAACAACCAGTCATCGGAGTGGGTAACCCTACGGAAGGGTTCCATATTGCCATTCCTTACTGTACAATGGAAAACATCCCAAGCGTTCTCACTGAAGATCCTCATTCTCTCATGCTCAACCTCCTTCTCCAGATATCTCTCCATAGCTTGGTTGTGTCTATCATTATCCAAATCTTCCCCATCCTCCTCTATTGACCCATCATCCGAGTTGTTTGAGGGTAGGTAAAGTTCCAATTGGAAGTAGACCTTAAGGATTCTTAGCCTATGGTCAGTAGGTAAGCTCAGGATGCAATTAGCCACTTCATCTGCCACCAAAGGTTTAACAAAACCTCCAAGTAGCCTAGCCATCGTTTCACATGACTCTAAAACATCCACCACCGGGAGTAACGTAGCCTCGAAGATCTTCGAATCACACCAATGCCTCTAGTGCTTGAGGACCACGCCAACCAGTCCCTCCATGGTATCATAAGCAACATCTACTATATAGAACAAGTTCTGTAGTTATCCCCACAGATCCTCCTCATAGTTAACACATGAAATGTTACCAAAATAGGTCATTTTTATGCACGGATTGCTCTCAGGAGGAGGTAGTTCGAGTATGGAAGCAGACATAAATCAACCCTATAAATAGCAACAACCCAACCAAATCTAGAGACTTCATCAAGTCTGCACCATCCTCAATGAGGATTAGAGAATCTGCCTTGAGTCCAACAAATCAAAAAGTGTCAGAAGTGTCTTCAAATCTACTGTACTTTCAGTCCACATGCCTTAAGCGCCATCGATCCTTATGGATGCAAGGTTTGAAAAAGGAACCGAATTCTAGCTGTATCCCATCAATCGACCAAGGCATGCCAACAAATTTGAGTTTGTCAGAGGCACCTTAATAAACATGATCGGCTTTGATTAGATCTCAAATTGCATCCATGGTAGATCTTTTGTCAAATGTGATAGAGCAATGAGGGATGTCAGTTCCCATATTTGCTACACAATCCGCCACCCAGTTTCCCTCTCTATATGTGTGAACAATTTCATAAGAGCCTATATCATTGAGGAGTCGAGATACACATGGGATCTATTTGTTTAGTTTCCTACTCTGAAAGCCACCTTTGATTATCCCTTGTATTACAATTAAGGAATCCCCTTCTATGATTAAATTGGACATATTATTAGTCATACACAGTTTAAGGCCTTCTATGAGGGCACAAATTTCAACATCATTATTTGTAGCCTCTCTGATGGCCCCATAAATTCCCAAGATTAACTTACCTTCACAATTATGTACCACCACACCATATTTATTCTGATTTAAACATAAAAACAAATAAATACATTATATTATATTATATTATAAATCATTTATATATTTATTAGTTACGTATTTACAAATTACCAATTATTAATACATTGGTTAATTACCTTTGGTATAATTCACTAATACCACCACTACCTAAAAACATAAGTTGTTAGTACTAAGAATATTGGTGGTTGTAAAGGCAAATAGATCTAACATAGGTCAGATCTGATCTGCCACTATATATTAACTAGCAGTTGTGGGGGAAGTGCCTGCAATAGGAGGCCGATAGGTCTAATTGTAAAGGGATTATAACATTACAAGGTGGGTTTTTGTGGAAGCATCATAATGAGAGAATGTAATTAAATTCAAATTGAATAATTTTATTGATATATAGTATTTAGTATTGGCACTCTACAAAACCCAACCAATCTTTATAGTTGTTCCCAGAATAAGAAGTTGACCACCCACCAACCCTGATGTTGTTGAATGCAGCATGATGTATAGAAAGAAAATGTCATGAAGTGTAATTTTTACAACAAAATGAAAGTGTTATAAAGATTAATTATTATAAATGGTTTGTATTGTAGATTGTATTAATCCCAACCAATAGTATTTGTTGGACCCAGAAAACTTTTGTTATCCACCCTCCATCCCCCATGTTGGTAACAGTAGCATGTTATACAACCTTTTGTTGATATCGATTTGATGTATATCATCTCAAACCTGTGAGAAATAAATTGTATTAGATCACTTTGGAGGAAATTAAAAAACAAGCATTAATAAAACACAAAGGCATTTACCTTGCAGAGTAAAAGGCTTCATGATAAGAAAGTGGCAAATCACATAAATTCCTACGAATACGCAAAAACCCTACAAATTAACGACATTAAGTAATATGATCTACAGAAAGAAAGTGCCATGAAGAATAATTTTTACAACAGAATGAAAGTGCTATAAAGAGTACTTATTATAAATGGTTTGTATTGTAGAGTTTATTAATCCCAACCAATCATATTTGTTGGACCCAAAAATCTTTTGCAATATGCCAAAACCCTAAAAATTAACAACATTAAGTAATAGTCACAAAGAAACAACTTGAAAGGTATAAGCACTCACCAACTGCAAACTAAACCCATTAAAACAAAAAGAAGTTTAGCTTGCAAATAAACAAGAAAACATACACATTTACCTTGCAGAGTATCAAAGATGACGACATCGAAAAGGAATTATGGTTAGATGATGAGTATATGTCTAATTTTGAGATGGAAAACACTTGTAACCTACAAACAAGGTTCAATGGCAGGAAAATAATAAACTGTAAGAGGGTTGCAAATGGTTTTAGGTTTTAGGGTTGTGTTTGGCTTGATGTCCAACACTGTAATGTTATTGTTATTTTGCCACTAAAGTTGTATTTAGAAACATATTTATATAGGACACATACCTTCAGAGTAATGACATTAGAGTGCTAGATGTTGATCACCACCGAAATCTTGAATGTAAAAGTAATGACAACCTGTAATGTTAATGCATCATAATGAGAGAATGTAATTAAAGTGAAATTGAATAATTTTATTGATATATAGTATATAGTATTGGCAGTATAGAAAACCCAAGCAATGTTTATAGTTGTTCCCAAAATAAGAAGTTGACCACAAAGAGAACTTATTATAAATGGTTTGTATTGTAGACATTTATATCCATTTGATGTATATCATCTTAAACCTATGAGAAATAAATTATATTAGGAAATTGCAAATGTATGTAACAGCTGTAGAATATAAATAATATTAATTGAACATACTTACATTTTTTACTGATGTTGTATTTGGTTATTCTTCGTTGCATACCCTTGTATGTTTTGTTGTTTGAACTGTTGTCTTCTTTTATTCCCTACAAGTACAAGAAGAGAAATGAAGTTTGGTAACCATTAGAAGAAGCATATTTGTAAGGAACTTAAATAGTTGAGAAAATAATGGATGCCAGATGTGTACCTGTTCTACTAGAGTATTTCCGCATCCAAGAGCCTCGTTCAATTTCAATTGAATCTAATATTGGCTACAGTTGATGTTGATCCTGCAAGGTATGAATATTATAATACCTTGAAACAATTGATAGAAAATATATGGTATGTAAAATCACAATGAAGTTGTGTTTGCAGTATCTGTTTATGTTTGTTTTGCATGTAATTTTCTTTCATGACCTGGGAAAGCTTCAGCAAATGGGTTTCTTCTTTTTTTCTTAGAATAGTTGATACAACACTTTGCAACCTTGAGTACCTTTCGTAGGTGATAGTCGGGTGAATCCACAGGTGGTTAATTGATTTCACTTTGGAAAGTGTTGTAAATGTAAGGCCTTGTTTCTTTGTTTTGCCAATGTCAATTGTTGCAAATTCTAGTGTCAAACCCTATGATTTGTGAATAGTAATGCGCCATGCCATTGTTAATGGAATTTGTGTGTGGTTTCCCCTAGTAATTGGTGATATGGGAAGATGTTTTGGATTTGTTGGATCCCATGATGGGCTAGTATAATGTTGGAAGAGGACCAACACATATTTTGGTAGATCAAGTGGCTTAGAACCTACATCGTAGACAATAATTTTGATTTGACCCAAAGCACCATTGAAAAGCCCAACTTTTATCCATAAATTTTAAATAAGAATTACTTCTTGATCTATAGAAAGAAGGATTTCAAATGATAGTTGTTCTTCTTGGTGTGTTTGTTTATTGTTCTGGTGTGAAATTATTGTTGTTGCACGTGCAATGGGTGAGTGCAATTGTTTCAACATTTTAAAGTTGTGTACGTTTGAAGCTGCATTCATTGCAAACAAATGTTTATGTTGGTTGAAGTGGTTGTTCTGATCAAGTGTCAAAGCATGGGTTGACCGCATCTGTAGGCTTTCCTAGTTTGTTTGCAATGGTGTTGTGCTGCGTATATTAAGAAAAATCTCATGGAACTACAACTGGGACATGCTTTTACCTTGCTATCGAAAAGAAACATCCAAGGTGACAACATTATTGAAGGTGTGCCATATATCCAGTGTTGTTGAGTGGGATGCATATAATGGTTTATCCATAACTGGGGGAAGTTGTGCAAGATCACCAACCAAGATCATTGAGAGTGATGCAAATGATTCATGTTGTTTGGTGGGGAAATCTTCTTGCAATCTCTTATCAATCTTCATTAGTAATTGAGGACCAACAAAGCTCATTTCATCTATCAAAATGTAGCATAAATGTTTGCATTTCTCTTGAAACATTAATAGTGAATGGCTAGTTAAGGGTTTGTATTCTTGAATAGGTATACGAAGGGCATCATGGATTGTTGTCACTTGGATATTATATGCAGATACACGTGTTGGTGCTAGTACAAGCAATAGGTATTGTGTAGGATCTAAATGGGAGTTTAACTGTCTACATATACAGTCAATAAGAAATGACTTTCCAGTACCTGTTGTGACTTGAATAATTAACCGTAATGGTGAGGAGTTCAAATTTTATGAAGCGTGAATATTTATAACATCAAGTACATTATTTTGGTTTGCTGTAAGCTCAAAGTTAGCAGGTGCATTTGAATGTATGTTGCCAAGGGTGTGAGCTGATTGGCTTTTTGCTAGTGAAATGAATTGAGATGATTTTTTATGTAGCATTTCATTAGGTATGGAAGCACTCCAATTAAATTGAAGATCAAAATCATGTTTGCAAAGCATTTGAAGAGTAGCAACATCAAAGTTGTTTAACGCTCCCATTTGTGACAAGAACTCCCACTCGTAGAGGTCTTGATCAGTAGATTGTGGAATATCTTGTGACTGCAGGACTTCTCTATTTTCTATAGTAAAGTGTTCTTCAGTGCTATTTACATGTCAATGGATGTAATGTGTACTCTGAAAATGTTTCCAATTTACTATAATTTCATCAGTTGAGATACCTATGTGTAGAGGGATGTTGTGGAATGGTTTGTACAAAAGTAATTCACTCCAATAGAAAGTTTCAAAAGTACTGTCATCTTCTGAAGGTAAAGATTTATATTGTGGGTAGATGTTTACAATTGCTGGTAGCTTTCTTTTTATCCATTTACATGATTTGTATTGTTTAGAGTAAGTATATTGCTGAGCTAAATGGAGTAAAGCTAGGTTTACTAACTCTGATGGTCTTTTCATGTAATTAGAAATGAAAGAAATGGATGTCTGTGAAGCTTCATCATAGTTTATTATACATTGGAATATTTTTTTCCCAACATTGAGGGTCACAAACTGACATGTGTAAGAGATCAAGGGGAGTTTAAGGAGCATGTGGAAAGTTTCTTGAGTGCCAATGTCCCTATCAACAACAATTCCCATTATGAATCTCTAATATGCTAATAGAATTGTATCTTTTGAATTTGTTGATCCAACAATTCTTTTAAACATGTCAGTATAGCTTTATGATTTATGTTCAATTTTCGATGTGTATTTTGAGATATATTGGAGAACTGCCTTTTTGGAGCATATTTCTTGACAGTCAACATTAGCCCTCCATATGGTGAGCATTGTTGGGTTGTGAACATTGAGGCAACTATCATTCCTTGTTGGCTTGTATGATGGGTTATTATTATGGTCCAAAGTCAATGAAGAGTCATGTTGTTCAGGCCAAGGTTCTTTGTACCGACATTCAAGTGTTGAGTTTTTTATTTTCAAGCAGGTATACTCTGAACACTTTGTATGTCATTGAAAAACATTCGCTAATTCAGTGTAATCAATGCAAGGCTTGTATCTAGATATGAAATTTGTATCTGAAAAAAAGGGATCTAAAATTGTAGCTATATACTACCTGTTTAAGTGATCCACTTTAGTGCATGGATTCCATGCTATGATGTACTGGTCAAAGAAGTTTTTAACTGATTGAATGCTTTCATGATCTGACCAATCAAGGTTGTCAATATTAGGTTCTTGTGCCAGCCGAAGAAATCCATGAATATGGGCAGAGCCTCGGTGTTGCCATTCATATCTATATCAGTGGTCAGTGGCATGCAACTGTTTAACAATGACTTCATCATGAAAGATTTGGAATCTTAAGTGAAAGTATAAAGCTATTATATGTGGGTTATTAACTAAATTCTCAATAGACTAACTTCTATTGTGGTGCACAGTATTTGAATGTGTTTTTGGGAACAACTTATGCAGGTCAGGCCATTTTGTATCAGCTAAGCTTAGAGTAAAGAATAGCGTAGGTGGACCTAACTATTCTATCATTGTCGTAAGGTCTCTACAGGATTTTCTCCAAACTACACGTGTTCCGTGCAAGGAGGTAGAATATCGCATAATATGATTTGGTAATTCATTTGATGGTGTGTCTTGTAAGTATTCTCTTAGGTCATGAAGATTTAGTGGAAGAGAATTTTCTAAATTTGTCTTTATGAAAACAATAGTTGATTATTGAGATCGATGCTTCATCATAAGGTTATAGATATAATATCTAAAATGAACATTTTTGGCCAAATCTTTGATCAGAATATTTGATTAAGTCCAAAGCATATTCATGTAAATGTGCATACCTTGTTCTATATTGAAGTGGTAAAACCAATCGATTAGGGAACAATGTGGGGAATGCCATTGAAAGTAGACCTTCTGTATTGTACTCATTGATAGGTGATGTATTGATTTGTAGCCAAGGGACAACATTTTTATTGGTAATATCTAGATATAGGATTATCTTGATTGCATCAAGTCTAGGTATTAAGGATGGAAGTCATGGAATGAATGAAGAATTATTTTCTATTACTCCTTCTTCATTGTTGATGTTGGGCGCATTAGGAATTTCTTGTATATGTTCTTCTTGAGGTGAAAGTATTGAATGCAAAAGCTCTGAAATACAAGTGTTGTGCTCTGGTAATAGTTGTAGTGCATCTAAGTCAATGACAACATCTTTATAGTATTGGTCATGCTTTATTTTGTAAGTCAATTCATTCATGACATGAAACCTATTCACGTAATAGTCATAGGTTAATCCTTGTAGATTAGTTCTATGGACAATAAGGATTTCTAAATGCTAAATTTTGTGGGGCAATGATAATGCAATTTCTGAAATATCTTGTGGGAAATTAATTGTGTGGCCAGAATACTTATATTGTCCTCCCCTTTCATGAGTAACTTCCAAAACAGGAGCAATCCTTGCTATGAGCATTTCTTCTACTTGATAAAGACACTTTAAAATAGAAGGTTTCTCGCTTGGGTCCATATTGTTTGATAATGAGAAACAGTGGAGGCCTCTTTCAATAGAACATCTCATGCATATCATTGCATGGTTGATTTTTAATAGTACATGCCTCCATGAGCTCCAACATATCAATTCTTTTTTGGAAGTTAGATAATGCATGTAGGAATGAAGGAGTCTGCAAGGCGAGTTCAGGAGCAGTAGAATGTGTTTGAGGCACATTACTTTTGTCAAGGTCATTTCTTTCCATTTTTAATAGAAATTTTGAGTTACTATTAGATGTTTGTTGTGCACAACACTTCAATTGGCGTTTGTTGGAGATATTGCCTCTATTCTTTGCATAGTAAGTTCCATTTGTTTGCTTTCTCCTCCATTCGATGGTATCACCTTCTTGAGTGGAAGGCTCAATAGATATCTAATAGTTGGAAGAGAATAGAGGTATGTTAGAATTCTCATGACTGAAGAGAGAGAAAGCATTGAAGTATGTATTCAGAAGTGTATGGGAATTGAAAAGTGCTTAATCTAATCTGTACCGTTCTTTTGTTTAGTTTTGTGGTGGTCATTTTGTTGCGAGATGTATTTGTTGTACAAGTGTTCAATTTACTAATGTATAGTTTGCTGAATATATTGCTTACCTATGAGTTTTCCTACCAAAGCTATTATTGAAATGTACATATGCATAGATATATAAAATTATACATACATATAAATGTATGTATATATGTACACATTTATATATACATATCAATGAAATATGTGAATACCTGTATACATAGATATGCACATATATAAATACACGTGTATATATATGAAATTCTATAACTGTTTATAAATATATTTTTGTATAGAATTTGATTTGTATATTGGGTGGATAGAAATCATGTTGGCTTCTTAGTATACACATGGTTGGTTGAGTAGTATTTAAAAATGTATGGGTTCATTTTGTTGCGAGATGTATTTGTTGTGCAAGTGTTCAATTTACTAATGTGTGTTTTGCTAACTGTAGTGTTTACCTATGACTTCCTTTCCTAAAGGCATTATTCAAATATACATATGCACAAATATATAAAATTTATTTACATACAGATGTATGTATATATATACATATCAATCAAATATGTGGATACCTATATATATAGATATGCACGTATATAAATACATGTATATATATATATATTATATATATATATATAATATATATATATATATACATATATATATATATATGTATATACATATATACATATATATATATGTATATACATATATACATATATATATATGTATATATGTATATACATATGTATATATGTATATACATATATATATATGTATATATGTATATACATATATATATATATGTATATACATATATACATATATATATATATGTATATACATATATACATATATATATATGTATATACATATATACATATGTATATACATATATATATATATATGTATATACATATATACATATATATATATGTATATACATATATACATATATATATATATGTATATATATATATATATATATATATATATATATATATATATATAGTTCTATAAGTGTGTATAGAGCAACTCATTTCCCCACTCACTGAATGAGAATAGAAAAGAGGGGCCAATCTCCATTAAACATGTGCGTCTCGGCTCCAGATTTTTGATCTCACAAACACTACCCTTTAGAATAGTAGGGCCCACATTACCCGCAATGTTCAAGCCCCCTTGACAGTCAAAATTTAAAGATAACATGATGGAAATATTCATTCCATGGAACGAATTCAATTTGGTGAGATTGCTAAGTCAAATATTTTCTGGTCGAGAAAGTGTTGTTAAGCTTTTTGACTTTTGGATTCTTAGTACATTATATATTTTTGTATAGATTTTTTGGTATATTTGGTATTTTTTTATAATTTTGGGTACAATAACATTTCGAGAGTGTGATTATGGATATATATTTCTCCATATGTATATATTTATACATATATATAGATATACATACAAATATGTGCATGTGTAAATATATATCTATTAAAAAATCTATATATAAGTAGGTATATACCTATAGAAATAGATATGCAAAAATAAAAATAGATATATGTGCATATATGTATAAATTTTCTATAAATATTTATTTATTTACAAATACTTATATATGTGTACAGATATACCTAAGTATGTTCATATGATACACAAAAAGTGCAAACAAAGATAGAAATGCGAGTAATGAACTTATATACGAGAGGAATCTCAAGCAAATCAAATTTATTTTGTAAGGCAATTAACCAGCATAGATGAATATGTAGTTAAATGTATTGTGCAATGCAACAACGAGTATTTCCCGAAGAGTTTGAAAACTTGTGTAGTTAGTTGTGCATAAACATATAATGTGGTAAGGAAATAATTGCAAAGAGATAACAGTGTAATTTTAATGCAATTTGTTATTTATGTAAGAAATATTCATATACATATATATAGATGTACTCATGTATTCATAGAAGATAATGGTTTGTATTTGTAAATAGAATTATCTTAATATACAAAAAAGTTCTACATAATGCAATATTCAAAGGAAAAGTGATAAAGCTATGAAAACATCTATATGTAAAGTTATGTGTAGGATTGTAGTACTATAAAATATGTAAAATGTCAAATATAATAACTGTATCATGAACATAAAGTTTTGTAATTAGGAAAAATTCCTAATATAGCTAAGCCTGTGTAGATAGGTGAGCAATCTCTGTAAGTAATGCATCACACTCAGATTTATAGTCAACATAGGAGACTTTGTTGATCATAACTTTCCTCTTTGATTCAGAGTTATACGTGTCACTAGAAACTAGTAGAGTGAATGCATAGCGATGTGAGACAAGTTTATTAATCATAGAGCAAGGTATTTATGTTGTTGTGACATCATTTTGCAGTGCACAAATCTCTTTTGCAGTTTTCTTTATCAATTGAGTTCCAACCTCATCAAAAGCAGTAGCCCAAACAGTACCTGTTGCATCTTTTAGCTTCATTGGTAAAAGGTAATTGTAATTGCACTTTGCCATGGTCATTTCACATCTAGGATAAAACCATGAATCATCAACCTGTTGAGTGCATTTTTTTTTACAAGACTTTCCATTTACTTTTAGTGGACAAGCTGCGTAACAAAAAGTTTTATCTATTACATTTACAAATCTTAGAACAACTAGTAAAGTGGTTTGAATAGTTTCCGGTTTCACACTCATACGTTCGTGGATTGATGAAATAGTCATTCTAGTATATTTTCCATCAATGTGGGTAATTGTTGGATAAAAATATGGAGTATTCAAGGGAATATTTCCTCTTAGTATTAGGGGTTCTGCCTCTAGAAAAGGTGGATTGATATGTAATGTTGTTGCAATTATTATGTTTACAACCTTACCATTAAAATAACCAACATGAGCATTACATAAAGTAAGTATAAGAACGCTATCACTGGTTAACATATTTTTTAACTCAAATCCTCTTTGTTCTGATATTGGACCCCATAGGTTGATATCAATTGTTGACCCTGACAGATCATTAATTCTGACAACTCGCTTCTGTGTTTGAGTGTCATCTTTCCTATGGATTTGAATGATATATCCAACGTGTAAAACACCAATGATGTCAACTAATGTATTATTGGTTAGTTGAAACTCTTCACTAATAGGAATGAAAGGAGAGTGTTGTTGATTTGGTTCTTCTTCATGGCTGCAACGTTTTAATATGGAGGCATCAGACAAGATGATCTCTAAATGGTTGTTCAGTTTTTTGTATCTTGTGTTTGCTTCCTTAATGAACCCCTTAAAAATGACATAATGTGAACCCACTTCTACATGATTAGAATGCAACTGAGCTATTTCATCAAAACATGTAACTCTAATTTCATAGCCCTCGGTGTCGACAATGTCAAAACTGAAGACGTGGCCATTCTTAGTAGTTGTACTGTATGACTTTATAGAGCATTTATGAGTAACTCTGCCTTTGATTGTCCATTTGTTTTGGTATGGATTTAAACTTTTGATTGGGCTTATATTTTCAGAGGTTGTACTTTGGTGAGATGGTAATTCAGTAGAAAACTGAAGAGAACGTTTATACAATGATGGTATATCCTCACTCATGATTTTTGGTTGTTGTTCTTTGAACAGGTATACTGGTTTTCCAAAGAATGGACAATCACTTTGTTTGACTTGTAAACTAGGTATTATAATAGTCTTGTAAAATGAAAAGACTTTTCTTTAACATTCTTGAATTATAGTTGAAAACAATTAAATAGCAAAGAAGGATATTTTATTTAATAAACATAGTCTGTTTCCTACCTTGTGTTCCATACGTATATGCATGTATAAGTGGACAACAGGACTATTGAGCCTATTTTAAGAGTGTCGAAATCTATCAGAGTGACATACTTAGAAGGCAAAATTACTAACTACATGTATGTGCCATCAAACAACACTAGTTTATATTTGTCTGTATCATCTTTGCTACTCTACATTTTCTGGAATGATAAATCTTGCAGCAATGCTGAAGGAAGATCATCCCCAGCATTGATAGACTGAATTGCAAATGGGGTAGGGGCATAGTCGGGTATTTTCCTACAAAAAAATAATATCAATACAGAGGATTTAATGTCAAGGGCTACGAAGACATATATGTGGTTATTTGTTAATGTATAGTTTGTTGTTTTGCAGTGTATGTAATTAAGCTATGTAAATTATAGAATTCTTAATTATATTTGTGTATGCTAGGAAAAAGAGTGCATGTCAGAATGGAAAGGATGGAATAAGAAAGAAAGATATATTATGAAAGAAATGACAACAAAGCATTTTTCTTGAAAAGGTGTGATGTATTAGCTTACCGAAGTATCCATTGTTGATTGTTGTACAGATTCAAAGGTGGTTGGTGCAGATGACATTTTGGATAGAGAGCTTTAAATTTTAGAGAAATCTCAGGGCTAATCGTACATGCGAGTACATTTTATTAACAAGTAATTAATTTATTTCAACGTATAAGTAATATTTATTGGAAGAATGCAATTGTACAGATTATCATTAAATAAAGTTATCGACATGTAAAGATATGTTTATAAACGAAAAACTAAATGAGTTGGAAAGTATTTTGCATGTTTTGCAAAAAATGTACAAAAGGAGGGAATCAAAATTTGCAGCTAACAAAGATGTACTTTCAAGAGAAGGTTAATTTACTTGTTTGTTAGAGTTAAAATGGTTTTAGATTCAGTTTGACAAAAGAAGGCCTATCGTCTGGACTGGTATATTGCCTTGCAGAATAAAGTTGATTGTGGTCCTATTATGACATTTAAAATATTCTTTTAGAATAGATTGAAAGGCATAATGGATTGAGTAATTCACTGTCATGGATAAGTACATAGCTAAATCCTAGTAAATAGGATAGTTGTAGACAAAAAAAATTAGAATTTGTAGTGTGTTATTTTTTGTGTGGTTTTATTATCTCAAAATAATTTTAAAAACATCTCTTATGCATCCACATTTGTTGGTATTAAGTAATCCATCAGATTGGACCAGTAAAAGTAAGTGGTGAACTAACATAAAAAAAGGTAAAACTGTATCAACATTTTTGGTGGATGGAAGTTTCTATTACTTTACTTGTAATAGGCATACGAGTATCAAAATATAAAGTTTCACTTAATGATTTAGACATTTAACAATCAAGTACAAGGATCATGAAGTGTACTTTTAATTTCAAAATCTAATCAAAACATGGGTTCAATTGATCAAACACTCATATGCATACACATTTATTGGTATTTAGGAATCCATCAGGTCGGACTAGTAAAAGTAAGTGGTGAACTAACATAAAAAAAAAAAGTAAAATTGTATCAACACTTTTTTGGTGGATGGATGATTCTGTTACTTTTCTTGTAATAGACATACGAGTACCAAAATATAAAGTTTCAATTTACGATTTAGATATTTAACAATCAAGTACAAGGATCATGAAGTTTACTTTTCATGTCAAATTCTAATCAAAACATGAGGTCAACTGATAAAAAATTTAGTAATTAAAAAGAGAGAGGAACTGCCCAGGCAATCCATCTAAGTTGGTTATCATTCCATTTAAAGATCTTGTCTCCTAACATGAAAATGGCCAGTGGATCAGTTAACTATTCAACAATTGGTATTGGAAGAGGGTATAATACCATACTATGTATGGAAGTAACAACAGTGGAAGAAGTAGAAGGGGAATTTTTTGATTGCTTGGCCATTTTAAATTCATACTGATGAATTATCTTTCTCAGGTTGTCCTTTATCTTTTTACTCTCTTGCAACATCTTTGTAATGACACTGTTAATATCCTTTGTTTCTTTGATTCCTCTATGCATTGTAGAAATTTGATTGTGTTAATGTGGCTCTTTTCTGTTGGAACCACAAAATCAAAATTGATCACTTAAAAAGTCAATACAAGAGAAAAACAGAGCCTATGTCAAAGAAAATAATATTTTTTGTAGGAAATTCAAAATAAAATAAAATTATTGAGTGGTTACAAAAAACATTAACTGAAAATGTAAAAAATTGAAAAGTCATAGGATATAAAGAATCCAGGTGAAAATAAGAACTAAAACGAGAAGACAAGAAAAATATAGTAATGAATTTCATTTAACAAATTATACATTTACTTTACATTCCAGGAAAAATCAAATTGTTCACGAGTAGCTTCCAACTGATGCAATGGAAGTATAGTGGATTGTGTAGTACTCTGCTAAGACATTACCAACACAAGGAGAGGAAACAATTTAGGATTCATGGCGGTCGATGGTGACAGGGACAACTATATTCACCAGTACACATCACTAGTGCTATGAGGGGAAACAACCAATCAGGTAGAAAATAAGGTGGCCGACAAGTCTTATACTTTTGCAGGTAAAGGTCCCCTCAGTAAAAGTTTATAGCCTTAACTTATATGGCCATAACATAATTGTAGAGGGCCATTTGAGGTTCAACATCGATAAAAAAGTTACATACATTAAAGTATTGTAATAATCTTAATAAAGGGTTGCTCATATTGTTTTCTACAAATTTGTTTATACTTGGTATTGGAATGTGATTTATTTGTATGCTTATGTTGTAGTCGATGGCTATTACAACAATATAAAAGACTGATTGATTACCAGCATATTATCTACCTAAAATTGTTATTGGCCATGAAATGTGTATGACCCTCTACAACTATGTTTCCACTAATCTATAAAAGTTATAAAATTTCAGAAAGGTTTCTAATTACAAAATTTCTCTACAAAGTATAGACATTTAGCATAAATTTACTCACGGTTCTAACTCATAACAAATTTATAGATCCTATCAAATTCCCTACCAAAAAATTATTTACCTAAAGCCTAGGACAGATTCACAACACTGCAGATGAATAGCATTTCTATTTAAAATTGTTTATTATTAGTTGAAGAATTTTATCTGACTAAGTAAGTTTATTTTCATACAAGTATAATTTCATAATACAATTTATTCCTCACAGGTTTAAGATGATATGTACATCAAATAGATATACATCAAAAGGCTATATAACATGTTATCGTTACCAGCATGGGGGATGAAGGGTGGATCACAAAATTTTTTTAGGGTCCAACAAATACTATTGGTTGCGATTAATACAGTCTACAATACAAACCATTTATAATAAGTACTCCTTAAAGTAGTTTAATTATGTACATCATTGGTTGGGATAAATACAATCTACAATACAAAGCATATGTAAAAAATACTCTTCATGGCACTTTCTTTCTATACATCATGCTGCATTCAACAACATGGGGATGGTGGTTGATCATCTTCTTATTTTGGGAACAACTATAAACATTGGTTGGGTTTTGTACAGTGTCAATACTATATATTTTATATCAATAAAATTATTCAATTTTACTCTAATTACATTCTCTCATTATGATGCATTAATATTTCCAGGTTGCCACTACTTTTACATTTTATGGTTCGGTGTTTGTTAACATCCAACACTCTAATGTCATTAGTTTGAAGGTATGTGTCCTCTATAAATATGTTTCTAATTACAAATTCAATGCCAAAATAACAAATAATCCAAACACAATGTGAGAACCATACACATCAATGGCATTATAGTGTTGGACATCAAGCCAAACAGAGCCCTAAAACCTAAAACCATTTGCAACTCTCTTACAGTTTGTTGTTTTCTGCCATTAAATAGTATTTCTAGGTTGCAAGTACTTGCCATCTCAAAAGAAGACATATACTCATCATCTAACCATAATTGCTTTTCATTGTCATCATCTCTGATACTCTGCAAGGTATGGTTTCTTGAAAATTTGGAAAGTAAACTTCTTTTTGTTTTAATGGGTTTAATTTGGACATATTTTAGGTTTATTGATTTCCTATCATTGGATACTATTTACAGTTGGTGAGTGCTTATACTTTGTAGGGTTTTTGTGTATTGTTAGGATTTTATGTGATTTGCCACTTTTTCGTCATGAAGGCTTTTACTCTGCAGGGTAAATGCCTTTGTGTTTTATTAGTGCTCGTTTTTTTATTTCCTCCAAAGTGGGGTTCCTTTTTTTAAAATTCTCTTTCATTTAGTCTATTCTCTCAATGGTTAAACATGTACTTTCATCTCCTTGGAATTTGCCTAAATTTATTATTCGTCATGAACCTTGTATCTGAAATGAGCATATCAGGTTCATGATCAACAAGGAATTTAAGTAGATAAGTATAATATATAAATTTTTATATGGGATTATAGTTACTGTTGCGGTTTGTGTGTGGGTTGACATCCAACATTGTAATGCTGTTAATTTGCATGGTTTTGCCCTCCTATACAACCTTTATAACACTATAGAATTAATCACCTTGTCACAATTTTTGTTTTGTAGGGTATGGTGCTTCTAGGTTATAGGGTATTGTTTTCTATAAAGCTATTTATACTTAGTATTGTAATGGCATTTATTTGTATGCGTGTGCTCTACTCCATGGCTATTACAACACTATAAAATAATTGTGCCATAGTCTATGAGATTTGCAACAGTGTAAAACTCTTGTAGATTGGCATCAAGGTTTATTGTTTTCTTGTCATTGGATACTCTTAATTTACAGGGTTATTGAGTATTTATTATAGTGTCATTAGATTTTGTTTTCATGTTATGCAGCTTTTTGGTGCTTATAAATTTTAAGGTTTTTTTTTTTGTGGGTGTTCCCTAATATTGTTAATTTGTAGGGTTATTGATGTGATTAGTCACTTTCTGGACGTGAAGCCTTTTTACTCTACAAGGTAAATACCCTTGTGTCTATAAAGGCTATAAAATTTTAGAAAAGATTCATTCAAAATAATGATTTCTTGGAGAGGATAAAAGATAACAAAAAAGAATAGGACAAGGTCAAAATACTGTAGATGAATAGCACTAAAATGCTGGAAATTAACCCAAATTGGATCGTAAAAATTATAAGCACTACCAACACGCTAAGCAAATCCAATGACAGGAAAACAATAAATTTAAAATATCTTAAACATATCGGTAGGTGACAAATTTTGTTTATAATGTCCATCATTTCAATTTCTAGGTTGCCAATGCTTTTACATTTTAGGGTTTGGTTGTGGTTGACATCCAACAGTCTAATGTCATTAATCTGAAGGGATGTGCCCTCTATAACTATGATTGTAATCACAAATTCAATACTAAGCATACATGATAATCTGTAAATGCCTCTACTAAAGAATATCAATCATTCTTGGAAAATACAACAAATGCTAGTTCAAATAAATTCCACATATTTTGCACAACATAAACCCTATAAAAATATCAAAAAGGATTCTAAGAGCACAAATTAGAAATAAAAAAATTGCTTACCTTTGAATCTTTGAAAAGAACCTTACCTTGTAGAGTATAATGGGTAATAGATAAGCCTAGCAGAACGTTAGAGTCATGTAGAGAAATAGCATTACACTATTGGAGGTCTACCCAAAGAGAAACCTAAAACCTAAAACCACTCGTAGCCTGCAAACAAAAGGCAATCATGGAAAAACATTGAATCGGAAACACCTAAAAATGAAGGCGAATTATAAAAGAAGAACCTAAAAAGTGAACAGTAATATAACAAAACACCCATAAAAAACACCTCCAAATTTATAAGCACCAAAAAGCTGCATAACATGAAAACAAAATATTATGACATTATAACAAATATGTAAAAACCCTACAAATTAAGGGTATCCAATGACAAGAAAATAATAAACCTAAAATATATCAAAAGTAAAACCATTAAAATAGAAAACATACCTTGCAGAGTAACAGAGTTGATGACAATGAGAACCAAGAAAATGAAAAACCAAACACTAATTAAACACAAAGGTATTTACCTTGTAGACTAAAAGGTTTCATGGCCAAAAATTGACAAATCACAGCAATAACCCTGCAAATTAATGACATTAGGAAACACCCACAAAAAAACATCTTAAAATCTCTAAGCACCCAAAAGATGCATAACATGAAAAAAAAATCTAATGACACTATAACAAATACACAATAACCCTACAAATTAAGTGTATCCATGACAAGAAAATAGAAAACCTAAAATATGTCAAAATGAAAAACCATTAAAACAGGATATAGACCTTGCAAAGTAATAGAGTTGACGACAGTTTGTTTTCAAGATGACAAGCACTCCTAACCTGCTTAATAAGTCATTGGCAAAATCCAAGGAGATCACAAAGATGCAAACAATTTACCTTACAACAAAACTTGTAGAGCTAAACAGTTCACACAATGAAGACAACAAAATACCTATTAGGGTTAGGCGGCAGCTATAGCTTTGTCTAATCGATGACAACAACTTTGAGATGTGTGCCCACCGACTGAGGGAAAACCAAGAAACACATCGATAGTTGGGGATTCATGTCGACTGACGATTGCAAGAGACAGTACAGACATCGTGTGTGGACCCACGAAGCTCGCCTCCAACATGTCACAACTGGCCGACAGAGAAAATCTAACCACCATGAAAAAAACGGCCGGAGAGTCTTACACTTCAGTGGGCAAAAGCCCCCACTAAAAGCCTATCGCCTTAAATATAACTATCATACTTATTGAAAGACAAATTAATATTACTATTAAATTCTTCATTAACATTATTCAAGCATTCATATTAAAGACAGTCCTATGCATACCACCAAGAACAAGAATGTTACTGCATGTACTTAATATTGGTTATGTGTTGACCTGATTCGTGGTAGTCACAAATAGAATAATTACTTCAAATCAGAGATTATATGGCTATGAAGTTAGTATGGCGAAATAGATATTACCCGTAGTGTGTTGTGATTTTGGATCCTTGTTTAATGCTCACAAGAATGTGTCCAATGTCTGACTGGTATAGACTGATTCGTGGTAGTCACAAATAGAATAATTACTTCAAATCAGAGATTATATGGCTATGAAGTTAGTATGGCGAAATAGATATTACCCGTAGTGTGTTGTGATTTTGGATCCTTGTTTAATGCTCACAAGAATGTGTCCAATGTCTGACTGGTATAGACTGATTCAATGGGAATTGCTGATGAAATAATTCGATGCTTATGAGTTTTCTTCCTTCTATTCAGATTGTACTTATTCCCCTTTCTTTTCTATCCCCTGGACCTTATATACCTTCCATATGCCTCTTGTTAAGAGTTGTGACTCTTTAGTCAATTAAGACCGCACCATCATCATAGTCGCGACTTTTGGGAATAGTGAGAGATTTGCTTAATCATAACAACCCTCGGACCTTAAAAGAGATAACAAGGCATTATAGTAATCACACCCTTTTTACATAGTTCACTTGATGAGCAGTAGTAGTCAAGCCATTCACAGTACAATTTCTATCTTATGATTAATTGATCTCTTTCATTTCTATTCCTCATTTACCATCTTGTTCAATATTATTTATATATGTATATTATATCTTTATTATTTTAAATATATTAATTGTGTTTGAGAATATGTAATATAATATTTATTTTATTTTATTTGGTTATTTCAAAAATAATATTAATAATAAATATTAATTAAATAATAAAATTTAATAAGTGAATAAATTTCAAATAATCATTGATTGGTAATTATTATATTAATTAATAATAATTTTTTTTTTATTCGAGATATATATAATGATCAAGGAGGGAACATGACATTGATCAAGGAGGGGACATGACATTTCCTCTATGACACATATCATTTATCTCTTAATTTTCCTCTACCTACCCCCTTCATTATTTTATTATTTCTTTTACCTACCATTTAATCCTAGCCGACCATTTATTTCTTTCACCTATTAATCTTATCCCTCTATTTTCTAAAGTGTCTTCTATATAAGAGGGTTCTCTTATCCTTTCAATCTGAATCTAATACAACAATCTAACAAACACTTTATGCAATCAAGCCTTCTTGTGATCAAGCGACTTCACAACCATAATCTATTCTTTGTTGAGCTATTGTGCACATACAAAATTTGAGAGAAAATATATCAAGAAATATCAATAGAGATAGGAGACAATGGAGATCAAATCCTACTTGGCATATGAATGGTATTATCATATTACTTGTTGATTTGAATGTTCTTAGGTTTCTTCTTTGGTGTATGGTAGATATTTTGATTCTAGAACTAGGGTTTGTTGTGGTTGGATCTTTGTGGTTTTGCAATAGTTTATTGTCACCATTTTTTCACCATATGCAACTAGAAGGCTTATTCAGAAAATACCATATCAAGCTCATCCTTACCTACTCAAGAATATCATCCAAACACTATTTTTCCACAAGGCATAACTTAAACAACTTTTGTGCATATTGAAATGAGTAATTCAATTTTTAAATAAAATAATATTTATCGTACCTACCCTTCTTTAAAATTGGATGGTTTAGAAAAAACTATACAAAAATTACCCTTACCTGGGATACCATTACATCATTAATTTACCATAGGGTGTTGTAGTTGAATGTTATAGAAACAATTCTTTGGAAATTGAAAATATTGATTTTCTTTTAAAATAAAATAATGTTTCTCTTACCTACCCTTCTTAATCATTGGTTGGCTTATTCTGAAAACAACATTGAAAAATTATTAAACTATATAATCATTAATTATCTCTACTTGTCCACTATCTACTCTGAGTAATTTCCATTTAACTAGTCACCTACTTATTGTGCTTCATCTATCCATTTTGTCTAATGTATCCTCCTCTATCTCATCACGTTTTCTAAATTATCCTATTTATATGAGAATATTTTTTTTAGGTTCCAAATGGCCTAAAATCTATGTAAATGCAAGAAGTAGTTTGTTTTGCAAGAATACTTCAATAGTTATTTTTGAGTTGAAGCAAGAGTTATTTTCTTTGCATTTTGATAGATGAGTTTTATTAACTCATAAATTTTCCAGCTCATACTTATTACTTACAAGAATTTATAGCTAGAGAATTGTTGAGTGAAAATATCTCAATTGATTGAGGGAAGTTTGCAAGTTAGTAAATAACTCTTCATTTTTTGTGTTCTTTTCCCCCTTATTTGACTTTAAAATCAATCTTTGATTTTCCCCATCTTTTGGCTTTACAATGGTGTTCTCTCATTTCCCCTCTAGTTTCGCTTTTTATATGGCATTAGGTTTTGTTAGTTTGTATGTAAACACAAAGTCTAATACATAAATAATTTTGGTGTTAATCCTTGACTATTTGATAAGGAATCATTGAGAGAGATCTAAAATATTGAATGAAAAACATATACAACAGAATTTGAAAGATATTTTATCAATGTCCATCTCATTATTATACAATCATATGACCTAGGCGTTATTCCCATCTCATTACATCATGCTTATAACACATAATTTTCTAAATTGACATCATATTCATGCATAGACTCAAATGTAATAAAAACACCAATATACTAGAGTCAAATTATATATACTTCATTCAATGTCAAAAAGATAGAGCATTTACATCATCTCATGACTATCTATGTAAAATATTATACAATATTTGAAATTCACATCAACATACATATTGTTTTGCATTAGTTATTTCATGCTATGTACCACATCTCTTAATATTTCATAAAATAATAGATTTTGTTAAGTTGGGATACTAATAAAAATTCAAAATTGGTACGTTCTCTACTATCTACTTTGTTCAACATTCTACAAATGTTCATTACAAACATGATAGAGGATATTAATATCACATCATAGGACTAGCAACATAAATCACAAAGCCTAGCCACCATAAGAATTAAAAAAACCTCAAAATAGGAGATGACAAATTCAATTTGAAGTCACAAAAGGTGCACGAGTAAATACTAAATAAAGTGTGTTCAAGAATCATAAAGTAGATCAATATAAAAAAGCTTTAGTGACTAGTTTATCACAAGATTTAAAATAATTCCAAAACTACCCCTTACAACAATTCAAAATTTCATCAATAACTAAAAAGAATCATCAAACTTGAAAAACAATTTTAGATAAACGAGTGACTTACACTTGTCACATTAAGGGAGTAAAAATCTACAAGATACCTTTGTGGTACCATGTCCAAGATGCATTAGAGAACATTCTCATCCAAACCAAAAACACAACTCATAAAAGACTTCTTTATATGCAAGAATTAGCCATCCATTGATCATGCAACATAAACCTTAGCAAGACTATTAATTTTCATTTATAAACTTATAATTCATGAATATTACACAATAAGTTATTTTCCAAATAAACTAATGCAGATTTGAAATCATGCTACTTTTTTTTTAAATGATCAACCTTTACTTCAATTGCACTCCTCACATAATAGAGTTCATAATTTTAATCAAAATCTATGGATATGCAATTTTAGGAAAAACTTGCACTATCACATCAATCAATATAGTGCATAAATATAACCAAGCATTTCAATATTATATTTAAGTTTTACAACTTAAAAAATCAAATAAGGGAAATTAAGTATTAATACATTACACATGTGTACGTATGAGAAAACTTGTTTTCTCTTTTACAAGGGTTTCAAGCAAGGGACACCTTTCCTTCCTATTAGGTGTGATAACATGTAGGAGGCTCTCTCTCTCACTCCTGGAGTCTATCCACATTAATTAAACTACTGGCTCAATCTATAAGCACTTATAGAGATATGCACCAAGCACTATTTTACTAGAAGTTCATGGGATCAAGTGTCACATCTTAACATAATGAACTCAAGGCCCTTGTGGTGAACCTATAGCTCTAATACTAAATGTAAAAGACCTCCACTTTTGTTAAAATATTAAAACACATAATTACACTTGCTCTCATATAATTAAGCACACATTAACATAATTTTCTCAAATATATATTAAAATAGAAACATAAAATTATATTTTGACATAATGTTTATAATTTGTTAAATGAGAAGAAAACTTCTAGATTTACTTTAGCCTACTACATTAGACAATTAAGAGTATGAAATAGTAGAACAAGTATATCAATATGAGATTTGCTAAAATCTATTCCAACTATAAATAATGGTTATATTCCTTTAAAGATAGCATGACCGGATGCACATAATGAAAGTTCTCCAATAAGAAGCTAACAATATAAATAATGATTATATTCCTTTAAAGATAGCATGACCGGATACACATAATAAAAGTTCTCCAATACCTGGTTCTTGGAAACCCTTCCAATCCACCAACAAATATGAAACTAGCTCCTTCCAAAATAGTTTTAGTATTTGGCACATTGATGTTGCAAACATAGTTTTCGATCATGTAAAGATTATTCACCAAAAAAGCCAGACAAAATTGAAAAGAGGAAACATGTTTTACTATAAAGTAAAAGCAGATGGAAAATTATTTTTACCGATGGAAGGGAAAAGTGTAATGTGGTTTCTAAATACTCATCACCATGTGCAAAGTATTTTCAGAAGAATGAAACTAATGATTATCCCAATTGCAAAGAATATGAAAGAAGGTGAAAAGTGCTGGAGCGCTTACAAATTACTAGGTGTCACATAAAGGGAATCAATACAGAGGTATTTTCAACTGCAAATGAAAGAAAATAAATAAGTGCAGATTAAAGGCTATAGGTGAAAAAGATATTTGTGATTTCGAATGTACTATTTGGATTTGTAAGAAGATATTTGTAATTACATAAGGGGATAAGGGGATTTGTTGATGCAAGGTAATAATCCACTGATAAGATTTAATTTGTTGATGAGATTTAATTTTCAGTTGCATATGTGACTCTGTGGCCATGGATAGGCATTAATCTGTGAATGACTTTATTTATTTTTAAATACCAATCATTTATTAATATCATCTTTAATTTGTTGTGGATTGGGTGTTGATTACAGTAGGAATTTCAATCTCAATTGCTAAGTAAATGGTGAAGTGCCTAGAATCTAGCCAAGTTCAAAGTAAATCATACATTATTAAGTATATTTATATTGCGATTATCATTTGTTAAGCAATAATCTATTAAGAAAATGTTTCAAATCTTTTTGTATTGCTGATAGGGTCACCCCCTTTGGTTTAATAGAGTGTAAAGTGCAAGGGAAAGCAAGTATTTCTGGTCTTAGGATTGAGTATAAAATAATTATGTTTTAGATCCTAGAATTTAGTTGATATGGGGAACCGACACATGTTATGCTGGATTGAATATCTGCTTGGCTACACCAGCTCAATTTTGTGTGATAGTGGAAAAGGAGTGTATAGCAGTTCCTTGTTTCTCTGATACTATTAGTGGTCTAGAGTAAATGGATGAAAGCTTAAGTGTTTACTAAGGTGGCTTGGAATTTCCCAATTGATGCTTTGATGCATGCAGTAGCGTAGAAATGAGTACTAAGGTGTTTTTTTGCTCTTTTTTATCTCCTAGTTTGGACAGCAATTGTTCCATTTCACCACGGAAGTTTCTGGGGCTGACCTCCTTGGTTGATGCATTCTTTAGGCCTACACATTTCATCTTGCCTAATTAGGAGAATGATTGCTGACGTTTATGGAAGATATAAATAGAATATCAAATTTATTAAAAAGAAGGATGGTAGAGGATACGCAAGAAATTTTTGAAATGTAATAGAGGTAGTGAGCCAAAAGTAACAATATTCTTATAAATGAGAAAGTGAGTTGGAGGCAATGAGCTGAAAGGAGATGATGTTGTTAAGGAGAGGTGTTGGGGTGAAAGTTAATCAACAATTCATGTTCTTTTCAGGTTGTAGCCTTTTTTTATAAGTATTGTAATTTGCAGGGATTAGTGAATTTATTTTGGTTGTAGTCATAAAATTAAGGTTCAAGGCGTTGCAGCTTCTTTTTGGTTGTAGCCTATAAAATTTAATGTAATCATGTTATATTTGCGAGGCTATATTTGGATAGTATCTTCAAGTAGCTTTCTCACTGTGGTTTTTCCCTTGTTGGGTTTTCCACATAAATTTTTTGTTTTCATGTGCAGTTGTGTTGTATGTTATGTTCTTTCTGAATTTCAATATACTCTTGATCTATTTTGAGTAAGCTTTAGATTAGTAATTATGCTAAAGGGTTTGCATTTTTAATTGAATGCTAATGCATGCCACCCCCCCCCCTCTTAGTATTCTAGTGTGTTTAATACTCAATACCCTTAGTATTTAAACTTTGGGAATCCATAAGTCTATAACTTCTTCCCACCGACATATTAGATTTAGCATAATGGGTAATGGAACACATACATAGAGAATAAAGCTAATAAAATGCATTTATACTAAAAATTTCTCTTATACAATTGATAATAAAAACAATTATTAAAAAGAAGTGATAAAATAATGTAATGTGAATAAGAGGATGGAGAAAAGTTCTAGGGTTTAGGAGAGGAGGGCGATTCAGGGGGGATGGAGAAGAGGATAGGGATAGGAATGAAGCAGTGCATGCCTTTGTTGTGGTGTTTGTTGGCCTAGGTAAGGTTGTTTTTGTCAAGCTTGGTTTTCTGGCTTTTAGAGGACTGTTTGTTGCCTCCCTATGTCTATTGGGGGTTTCCTTTTTTCGGTCACTCTTCAATGGTGGAATCAATGACGGTCATAAGCTATTGATCCCTTATTCTTTGGCTATATTTTGGGTCACTCAAACTCTATCATTCTTATCCTCTCCACCTATTATAGGATTTCTTATTTTGGGTCATGGGGAGATGGATCTGCTCTCTACTACTGCTAGTGTGAGTCTCAATAAGACTAGTCTTTCGATTAAGCCCGTGTGGGTTGTTGGCTTGTGTTTTAGAGTAGTTTTCATTAACGATGTGTTTTCCACACTTGCTTCTTTTGTTTTCTACTCTTAGTTGCACAATGTCCCTATTTTCTATGATGTAAATCTTCTGCCATGGGCTGCAATTGGTAGGGCTGCCCATTCGGGGAGGTTCTTGAGGGGGTTGCCCATTGTGGATTGTGTTTATTTGCCGAGTTCCCTTTGTCTCATTGATTCCTACCAACTTGGTGATCTAGGACTTTGTTTCCTATTGCTTCAATCTTTATTATTGGCTCTTCCTCCTATGGCTTCTACTATTTTCTTGGTCTTCGACTAAGATTTATTTGTCTTGTATTTGTTTCATCTATGGTTATTGTTGGGTATATGTTTATTAACCTTACTAATAGTGTGTGGGGGACCCATCGAAGTGGTGTCTATGTTCTCCTTTATGCTTTTATAGATGGTTGTATTTAGATAGAGGATATGAGTGCTTGGGTTAACCATTCTGAGGAGGCCTTTTAGGTTTATTTCCCTCACCTTATTTTGAGGTATCTTGTGTGTCATCTTCTCTACTTTTGGTAGGATCCCTTGTACTTTTACCATGCCTCCCTTCAAAGACTCATTTTGACGTGGAGTCTACTCATTGGAGTGTTGACTGAGATCTTTGGATTTTGAGGATTAGTGCATTTCTTGGAGGATGACATTATTACATTCAAAGTCAATTTGGTATTATTCATTGTGGGTTCGATGAGGTTTATTTTTAAGGGATATTTACCTTGCAAGTGATTAACCAAAGAGGGCTATGCTCCCTTCTTACCTACTCCTATGGTGGTGTCTCACTTCAAGCAATCTCATTTTTTTTCATGGGCTCTTGCTTCTGCTGCTACAACCCCTCATCATCCTATGTTTCATCTTATGGATTGGTCAAGTGTTCTTATTTTGGACACTAATAGGTAGAAGGAAGCCTTTCAAAATCAATTGTTTAATTTTTGCTCCCTTGGCTGCTTTAGGTCTATCACAAAGGGCTTTGGTAGTTATATGGTTCATGATTCTTTCCTAAACCCCTCTATTTTTATTTAGTGATTTTTATTGGTAGGGAACTTTGCTCCCACCAGTTTGGTGCTCCCGTCAAAAGTATTTTTTCAAAAAGGGGCCTACCTTTTTTGGTTTTTTGCGGTCTTAATTGTCTTGCAACTTGTGATTTTCTCCCTTTTGTGTTCCTGCATGGAAATTATGTAATGATTCCAACCTTTCTTGATTTTAGCTAGTTAGAACAACAAAATTTCCCAATAAAAAGACCAATTATTCATTAAGAAAGAAATATGAACTATAGAAATAATTGATTTGAATGATTAATGCCTTTACATCTACAAATGTTATATAATGAAATTTAGATCTATACATACAAATAAGAAATATGCAACAAACAAGTTAGGTTCACCAAAATGTAATGGTGTAGGAATGTGTTTGACTAGACGAATCATGCAAAGTAAGAATCAAACCCATTCACATCAACATACATTAGGTAGACAAGTTCCAATAAGACTATCTTCAAACCTATGGTAGAGCTAGGCATGATGACTAATTGTTTCCTTTTGTTTCATTTTGTCTAGATGTAATTAGATATGATAGGATGATTAAATATAAAAACTATATCTAATGATGTAAAATTGAGAGTAATCAGTAGAAATAGAAAGCTATAGATCAAATATCTATATTTTGAGTACATATTTGAAATGAGAGATAGAGAGGATCCTATTTCTGCAATTTGATCCTAAAAGTGCTAGACTATGTGACTAGAGGACTTAGTCCTGCAAGTGTTTGATGCAAATATTGGAAATAGATTTGGCATCAGGATGTCACTTTGAATATGTCCTTGAAAGTTCATCATAAAAGTGTTAGAATTTGTGGTTAAGCCACAATGTTCAAGGTTTTTTGCTTCTTCAAAGTTTGGCTCTCTTATTCTCAGTCTACACTTTTTGAATTTATATTCCTTCTCAACATAGATAAAACGATGTTGGATTGATAGGGATTTTCTTGGATCAAACCTCAAGCTGGGAATTAACTTTTTAATGATGAATGAAATAGAATAGAGATCTTGTCCTTGCAAGGCAAAGACTAGATATGGAAACAAATGTTGAATTGAAATTTTATACCTTCATTTATGAATCTTATTTGCCTTGAATTATTTATAAAAAATTTAATGTTATCATGTAGCACTGATACATCTCTTCACATAAAATTCATCATATATGTAATCTTGAATTCTTGAAAATATGAGCACTTGACCTCTCGTTCATTGCCTTGATGATGCTTGATTTCTTGATCAATGGGAATTGAATTGCTCTTGACTAATTGTAATTGAGATATGTTTTGGGTGAGGGGATAAACCTTTTATTTATACCTAAACCCATGGAACATCTTGAAAATTACAAATAAGATTGGCATCAGAAATCATTCCCCACTTAACTTTTGTCAACTATTGGACGATTCAAAATTGGGCCCTTTTGGTCTGGACTATGGAACCTAGAGCCCTAGTCTAATAGAACTGGGATGCTAGGAATCTTAGTCTATTCCTTTTGGGTTGAGACAAGGTTAGAAACCCAAAATAGATAGTAGAGATCATAGATTTGGCATTTGTTTAACTAGAATCAAGCATAATCAAGGCATAGTAGGCGAAAACACTAAAGTGAGGCCCAAGTGTGTATGAAATTATATGAGGATACAATTTATGATACTACAAATCCTAATGATCTCGATAATACTAGTTAAACTATTTTCATTATCTTTTACAATATTATTTCTTTTTGTACCCATTGTAGCCCTATATAAACTATGATTCTTTAGCATAAGGGAAATCACTAATTTTTAATCATGATATTTGAAAAGTGTCAAAGGTTTAATGGGTTTGTTAGACTCCATGCTTATTATTTTTTTTTGTAAAACTTGGGATGCAAAAAGAAATGTTCAAAGGGAAATTTGAAAGTTTTGAAAGACATGATTCATGGAAGTTGTCAATGGCGCATCTGAAGACACCCTCCTTGATGCAACATTAGGTGACCCCTTAGTTTTTTTAATCTATAACTTAGTACATTTTATAATTCAACAAGGTAAAATATGTTAGAAAAAAAAAATTTGCCAAAGGAAGTGCTAAATTTCAAGCTACCAATAAAAAGTTATTACATAGCCAATTTTCCATAAATGAACTGTTTTAATACATATAAACTAGAAATAAATAAAAAACTTATGGAGAGAAATAATTCCTTTAAAATAATCATTTGATACAACATGAAGTGATTATTATACTAGTTATTAGTTTAATTTGTGAGGGAGAATTGCCCTCCCTAGGGGGAATTTCCCTTCCAACTTGTCATTTGAATCAAGAGTTTATATTTGACTCTTGGCTTACAAACATCAAAACTAACTTCAAATTTAAAAGTTTGGAAAATAATTAATGTTGATAAAATCAAATACAAATATCAATGGATAAACCATATGCCACATTATTAGAAGTTGTAGGTGACATGGGAGCATTGATGGGGTCATGTGGATTCCTTGTTGGATTTTATCTGAATTGGGGATTGATTTGTTGTTTATTAGGGATCTTTATTATAAGTTTATAAGAACATCTGGTGGAAAATAGTAGCAAGTGGAGATACCTTATCCAAGTGCATTGAAGTATTTGACTTGGAATTTATAGGGCTATTCCATAGGACAAATGTGAATGTCTTCTCTATAGAAATCATATTTGTTGTCATAACCATTCACCATAAATTTATTGAATTTTCCATCATAAAATTTTGCAATACAAGATCTTGCAAGATCAAATAGCAAACTAGCACACCTTGCACAAATGAGAGAAGAAACAAAAATATGCCATATTCCCTAAAAGAAAATATTACAAAATGAATTACAATTGTACAATGATGTGCTTATAAAGAAACCACATAGATGTCCTGAGAAAAAAATGGGTAATCAAGGTGAATGCATGATGAGCTAAATCTTAACTCTAGCTAAACCAAATGCATGAATAAAGAAACTAGAAGCACAACTAAGTGAACTTGGGCAAAACAAGATAACTAGTTGTTAAAATGATTTAACACACCCCCTTAAGTGAAACTTATGGTGAAGCAAACCAACCTCTAAATTCAAGAATAGGTCCTAACACCTAATGGATTAATTAGGTAACCATGTAGAAACCAATATAATGTAATTTCTCACAAATAGAGAAAAGGAGGAGAAAAGAGAATGAAATACTAAGAAGCCTCTTAAAAAATGTTGTTGCAAGTATGTGTTGCTATGGTTATCATCAATGTAAAACTTTCTATTCTGGATACTTTTTGGTCGAGAATATCTATGGTGTAGAGATATCTTGTTGTTTTGATGAAAAGTGTTGCTGACATTGTTTGATGTTTTTATCTTATTTGGCTATGGTTTTGGTATCATGGACATGTTAGCTTTGTGGTTTGGAAATATCTTTGTGTGCTCTAGAAGTCATGGTGTATTTCATAGTTCATTATGATATTCTATGTTAGACCTATCTTTGGGTCTGTATATGATTTGCAGAAGGTAATTCACTATGTTATGAGTCTCACCATAGCGTGTGGAGATTCGGATTAGAGTTATTTGTATTGGAGGATATGTTTTGATAATTGATTTCTCATATGGATGTGTAGCATGTTAGTTATGTTCTGGTGATTACGAAGATCAATGATTTGATTTTTGGAAGATGTCTTTTGGTCCTCTCTTTCTCTAGGAGTGGATCATAGTGCGTATTTTTGGTATGGAAGGTATATTTTGTTTTAGGCCAACTTGGTTCAATATTTGATGATATATCTTGAACATAAGGAATGAATGTGATTGAGTTAAGCATGCGATAAGGTGTTGATTGTAGAGAGAGTTGGAAGAACAATGTAGAGAATGAGAAAGAAAGTATGTGAAATTCAGTGAAGAGTAGACAAGAAGAGTTATCCTATAAATATATGCAAGCTATTTTTAGATTGTGGCAAATGTATGAGATAGAGTGTTGATAGTTGAAGCCTATGTTGTGTGTCTTGATTTTATTTGCTTGATGAAGATTTCAAGGACACATTCATAATAGGAAGGCCCTTCTTTTCAAATAAATTTCGTATCTTTCTCTATTGCAATTAGCTTCAGGTTTTGCAAATCCTATTTTTCATCTTGCCCCAAGAGTAGTTAGCCTTGGTTTGCAAGTTTGTATCAATGATATCTTTTCATTATAGACCAATATACATAGTGGATATATTTTGTGGGCACACCATGGTTTTTCCTAGTTTGGGTTTTCCACATAGAAAATATTGGTGTTCACATGTTTTATATGTGTTGTTGATTAATTCTTTGTGTTGCATTAAATTTCTGATTAGACTAATTCAATCCCCCTCTCTCAATCATTCCTTGGGTTTAACAAATGTCCCTCAAAAATAGGAACATGAATAACATCCTCAAATTGCAAATAAGTTGTAGATAGCTATCGAATAATGACTGTTATAGTGCTGAATGAAGAACCTCCTCTAGAACCAAGATGTTGGTTAGGATAAAAAATACAAGAATCTACATGAGTTCCCCCAATGAGACTAATCAAAAAATTAGATGGAAAATAAAGGAAAGCATCTGGTAATCGAAGACATAGATGGCACATGAATTTGTATAAATGACCCTAACAATACCAATCAACCATTCAAGAGTAATTACTAGTAAAAAATATAGGTGCCAATAGTCTAAAGGACTAGTCAAGTGAGCATAAGTCACCTCTAGAAAACTATAATGCAAGAGTGTCTATATGGTAAAAGCTCCATCTCACCAAAATATAACCATTGCATCTATATAGTGCATAGGAATAAATACTAAATATAGCTCACTCCAAAGTGAAGCCAAGGAAGCATTAGAACCAATAGTATAAATCCATCCATAATGTTGACAAGAGAGAGAGATGATAGGTCCATTGCAAATATATGTTAGCAACTAATGAATGAAGGAGTATTTGAATGTGCATAAGAAAGAATCTATAATTGAAAAAGGGTCTGCAACAAATGCACACATGCATGGGAAAAATTTCTCTAGGATTCAATTTTGTTGTGGAGGGACACTCACCAGACAAAGGTGTGATTAAAAATAAAAAGGAACTACACAACCCACCATGACACTTTATATTACAATGCATGTACAAAATAAGGCAGAACAGAAAGTACAAAATCTACCAAAATTATACACAAAAGTGACACTTTATCTCAATGCATATACAAATAAAGAACTGCATGAAAAGGATTTTCAAAAGGCCCAAATAGGAAAAAGAACTAGAAATACATGTAGAATAGCTTGAAGTAAGTCATCCAATGGAAAGAGAAAGTTTTCAAGAACCAAAATGACCAAATAATCAACCATAATGTTAAAACACAAAAGACTAAATAAAAAATACCTAGGGAAAATTTTAAAAGCAATAGTAAAATATCTAAATAGAACACTACACCATCTTTCCAATGATATCTAATTTTTGAAAAATAAATTTTGCATGTGCAAGTTATAGCCTTGAAAGCATGAAACCAAAGGTTGAATTTGGAGGCCTCATATTGAAAATTTATTCAGAATTTGATAAAACCACCTATAGATTTGGATCGGTATTAGAACCAACTTTCTAACAATGTCATGTTTGTGTAATTTCAAACCTGGAGACTCTACAACACTTATAGAGGAAATTCGCAAAACTTGAGAAGGGTTTTGCTAAAATCATGCTCTAAACCCATGTTAAATTTTGTAACAAAATCTTGCAAGATCAAACAAAAAATGATAACACCTTCTACAAATGAGAGTAGTAGAAAAGTATGCCATATTTCTCAAAATAAAATATTATGGAACAAATAACAATTTTATAATGATGTTCTTATAAATAAAGCATAAAGATGCCCTAAGCCAAAAAGAGGAGAACTAAGGTGAATGCATGAGGAAATAAACAAAGCTCAACTCTAGCTAAAATAGATATGCAACTAAAGCAACTGGAAGAACAACTAAGTGAACATAAGCATAAAAGCATAAATAGTTGTTAAAATGCTCTAACAAAATCTGCATTTAAGGCATGGTTACCTCTATACACTATTGACTTTCTTCTATACAATTGAGCTTGCTCAAAAGTGATAAAGATTGGACCTTTCAAACATATAAGGAATTACTTTCAAATCATAGATAAACACTTGGCCTTTCAAACATGTGTAATCAAGTTTAGTGGAGCCTTCAATCACCCTGTACAAAGTATAACACATAATAGAGTAGATGGTGAAAATAAATGTATGGTGAAAAATAAATATAAAAGGTAAAATCTTGAGAGCAGATAGCCTTATGCATTCCATAGGTCATTTGAAAAAAAAAATTAAATACTTGGGTTGGTCCAAAGTGTTCTTCTTATTGTGAAATATCCAAGAAATTAATTCTAGAAAGCTAACAATTAGAAAGACGCTTCAGGTGTTGATCCCATTTCTACAAGGAGAAAAACCTATTTTTGGAGAGACCTACAACTCTAATGGAAGCATATGACTATTAGCATGTAAATGAGAATAATTTCCTCCCTAGATCAATGATTATTCCAAATTTTTGGCAACTAATCAATAATAGAATTGTGTTGGTCTTAATCTCCTAAACAAATATACTATCCTTTCCTTTAGAATATGTCACAAGTGATGTGTAGATCCTCATTGAGAAAGTTTTGAGCATGAAAAAATAAAATTAATGTCTCAAATGGTATAAAACCATCAATATTTTTAGACTAAACTGTGCTTATCAAAAAGGTTTATCTTGAGTGTGAGATTGGCTAGAATACTATAGTGAGTAGTGATAATACAAAATAGCACAAATAAAAGCTTAAACTAGTGTTAAAGAAACCTAAGAGATGCCTCAAATCTATGCATTTAAGCTCACAAACTATAAGACATTTCCTATATGATTATTTTCTTTTAATATCATTGATTAGATCTAGATGAAAATATATAAACCCTATAATATATGACACATAGAGACAAAAATTAAGAATCAATTATAGAATCAATCTATGATGAACTCTTAATTAGGCTAGGTGTGAAATTATAAGAAGGGTTTTATTGGCATGGATTTGATAGCATGTTTGGAGTAGAAAAGATTATAAATAAACAACCAAATATTTGACAAGCAAGGAGCATACAAAATAAGGAAAATGATCATATCAAATAGTGTATTATAATTTATAAATTAGACTTTCATATATAGGAAAACTAGTGGAGGAGATTTGGACACAATAATTGACTATCTTTCCAAAGATTAATCACTTGTTAACTCACTTGAAAAGTGTTCTAGTTAGTGGCCACTGTGTATGGAAGAGGTATCTCACAAAGTAAGTATACATGTAACAACCAAATTAGTTTCAACACAAATATCTAAATAACATATATTTAAACGTGGAAGAGATATCTAAAAAATGGGACCTATATCAACCATAGAGAAAACCTCCTCGAAAAATGGAAGGATGTGGCCCTATTGTTGATGAAATTATTCACATTGGATGGGTGTTACAAAAGATTTCACATCCAGATTTTCCATATGCTAAACCACCTAAGGATATGACATTCAAATTAATTTCACTTACTAGGTTTGTTATTCATTATCTTAATATGTTTCTTGAGCTAAAGCTAAAAATTTCCTACCCTTCTATCAGGGTTTGATTCTTAGACTTTATAATTTTCACATTGCGTTAACCCCTCTTGGTGGGTCCCTATCAAATCCTCCTAACCCCTTGCCATAGCCAAATTTGTTGATTGAGATTTATGGGGCCCCTATGGTGAAAACCAACCCCACTATTGGTTCATCTTCCAAATCTAGGCTTGTCCCCACGTACTTTAACCCCATTAGAGAAGCGAAGAAGAAGCACTCTTCTACTCCACCTCATATAAAAGTGGAGGTACTGGGGTCAAGAAAAAAGGAGGAGATTGAGGATTCAAAGTCTTCTTATGGTTTGGAATCCAAATGGTCTCCTAAAGCATCTAAGGAGGTTGCCCCCTTCCTCCCTTATTAAGAGACTCTTGACCCTAGGAAGAGACCCTTTAATTTGGAGTCTAGAATTTTAAAGTTGGAGGAGAATGTGGAGCTATAGGAATTGGTGATCAAATGGCTCCTTTCACAGTTTGGCATGTCCATTACGAAGATTAATAAACATAAGGATGTGATAGAGGCTAGGGAGAGAGTGGATAAATGGGTTATCAAAGTAAATGATGAATGCATTTGGAAAGAAGCAAGCAACATAGCCAGAAAATTTGAAAATTGGGAGAAATTTGAGGGGATGTTAAAAGAGCTTTCAAAGAAGGTGTTTTAGAAAAATGAAGACAAGATTGTTTTGCCAAAATTGAAGGAAAACCAAGAGATCCTTAAGGATAAAATTGAGGAGATGTATAATTGAATATACTCAAGATGGTTCTAAACAAATTATCTTCTCCTAAAGCTACACATGAAGGAATTGACCATATGAAAGCCAAATGAAAGAGACACATTATGTCCCCTCTCGCTTAAATGGAGCCCTTTACTTCCATGGTCAAAGACTCCCCATACTTTGGTACTCCAAATGATACAAAGGACTCTAATTAAATAAATTCTTTCTCTAATAAAGTCCTTGGTTTATGTAAGGTTTGGCAAGAAGGTAATGCCTTTGCCAAGTAGGTCATCTCTTTGTGTCTTTGGCGCTTGGATAGTTTTGATGTAGTTTTTGTTGCTAGTTTTGTCTCTAGGTTTTTTCCTTAGATAGGTATGCACTTCTCATGCATCCTAGGTGGCATCTTTTTGTGGATATGTAATGGTATGGGCCTAACCCATTTTTAATTATTTGAATCTTAAGTAAATGTGAATAGGTCACCCGAGAAAGTGATAATAACTAAATAGTTATATAATGACTCTATTTAGTCTAACAAGATGTATTTATGCTGTCCCCTTTAGAAAATAGTAAATTCGAGGTGTTCATTAAACCATCTTGTTTCCTTTTGGTTAATAGGAAAGATCCTAAGAAAATAATTTATTTAAAATTTAATGTTATCATTTTTCTTCACATAATATGGGATTTCTAGACTTAAAATTTAATAAGAATATCTATGGGGGCACTACAATTTTCTAAAAGAACCTAGTACTTTTCAAGGGAGCATCTTTGATAATGATTAACTTGCCATGTTTGGCTGGTAGTTTCAATGTGGGTTGAGTAAAAAATATTTACTCAATCAAAAGAGGGTGTGAGTCTTGGTTGCCATATATAGAGAAAAAGTTTTATTTTTCATCCATTATTTTCTCCAAAAAGTGATTGGTTTTAAGAAAATACTTAACATAAATTTGATGATCATAAAGATGTCATGAATTGATTTCTCTTAATTATACATCTATATTAAAATATAATTAAATACTATAAATATATTAAAATGCATATATCTAAGAGATGTGAGAGATATCCAATTTAGATGTTTATCCAACTTGTGTAAAAATCTAATGTGAATTAATGAGTAATTTTTTTTACACTTTTAAATAAATGTATTTAAGATACCTATATTATTTATAATTTGATATAACCAATTATTTGATAATAAATCTAATAATATAACTATGTCTATGTAATATATGTCACAATTTAGACCCTCAAAAATAACATCTTTTAGTTACATATTTAAGATATCTACATTATTTATAATTTAGTCTAATAAATTATATAATATAGAATATAATAATTTTACTTAATTATATTTAATTATATTTAAATAAGCATTTTCCCTATTTAACTATTTGCACCACTTGTTATTATATTTAATTAATAGATTAAGTGAGTTTTTTCCTTCAATTTTCTTCTATTTTAAACCATTATATTATTCATTATCTAGCTTAATTTAACTACAAAATCATACATATTTTTTTGAAATACAAATAATTATTTTTTTAATGTAAAATAAAAAAAAAAAAAAAAATTCCTTTATCCATCTTATGTAATTATTGGATCATTAAGTTAATATTGAAAAATTATAGAAATAATTATTCACAAATGAAAATTATTCATTCTCTTCCAAAATAATATCAAAACTATAAGTATTTCTCATATCTATTCCGCATATTCATTGAATCATTTATTTTTCATTCTCCTTTAAAATAAAATAATATTTTTTTTTGCTATTCCACATAATTTTTGGTTCATTTATTTGTCGCAACATACCTTTATTAGAAAATTATAGAAGCTTGCATATTTTGGAAAGAGAAATTACATATTTTTCTCAAAAATTTAAGTAAAAAAATACAATATTTACAAAATTAAAAAGTAAATATACACACTATTTATTTTGAGTAATTTCTCAAGATAATTATACAATCACTTTACCTTTTAATATAAAATAAGATAATATTTATCTTACCTACCCTTCTTAACCATTGGATGACTAATTAAAAAAAACATGTCATAATTATTAAATCATTTCCCAAGGTAACGATTGGATCATTAATTTGTCATGGGTCCAAGTTAAATGGAAAATTGTAAACACGACTCTTTAGAAATTAAAAGTATTGATTTGATTTTACAATAAAATAATATTTCTCTTACCAACCCTTCTTAACCTTTGGGAGGCATTCAAAAAATACCATATCAAGCTTATCCTTAACTACTCAAGAAAACCATCGAACACTAGTTTACCATGAGGCATGTGGCATAAATTTGGCAACTTTCTAAAAATTGAAACCACTGATTGGTTTTTAAATAAAATATTATGTCTCTTACAACATGTTCCCATGTGGCTGCTTAACTCTATTTTTTGCTTAAATTTAAGCAGTTAAGTGTTCCCATGCAACTTAAAAATTGTCAAAAAAGAGATAATTTGGAATCTTTCCCTATTTTGGTGGAGCAGCTATTGTTTAGGATTTGGAAATAAGCTATGGAACAAAGGGGGGGCTGGAAATAAGCAGTGGCTGCTTATTAACAAAAATGCCACATGGCTCCACAATTTTCTTTCCCTCTTTTTTAAAAGATTTTATTTCTTTTTTCTTTCCAGATTTTAAGTGCACAAATTAGTATTAATGCTATTAATACAAATTTAAGATGTTTTGCTTAAAAATAAGTAGCAAAGATAAATATTCATGGGGTCAGCTGCTTCACAAATAATCCCTAAAAATATCTACTAGCCAAAATAAGCTAAGCAGCTGCATGGGAACATGCCCTTACCTACCCTTCTTAACCATTGGATGGCTTAAAAAAACACATACCAAAATTACTCCTACTTGCTCAAGATACCATTGGATCATTAATTTAACATAGGGCACAAGTTTAGTGGAGAGTTATAGAAACAACTCTTTGAAAATTGAAACAATTGATTTACTTTTAATATATATATATATGTATATTGTGACCTACCCTTCTTAATCATTGGATGGATTATTTCAAAAAAAAATTAATTAGAAACCATTGATTCTATTTTTACATAAAATAATATTTCTCTTACCTACGATTCTTAACGATTGGATGACTTAAAAAAAATGGTGTCAAAATTACTATTATCTGCCTGAGATACCATTGAATCATTAATTTAACATGAAGCATAAGTTTAGTGGAAAGTTATAGAAAAAACTCTTTGATAATTGAAACTATTGATTTACTTTTAAAATAAAATAATATTTCTCTTACCTACCCTTCTTAATCATGACAAAATTATTAAACTATTTAATCGTCAATTATCTCTACCTACCCACAATCTACTATGAGTAATTTCCATTTAACCATTCACCTATTTATCCTATTGATGTGGGCATATTCTTTTCAGGTTTCAAATGACCTACAATCTTTCATTCTTCTAAGTGGGTTTGCGTATTCCAATTAGAGAAATCATGTGACAAAAAATCAATAGAGGTAAGTATTTTATTTCTTTGTTTCTAATAAATTTAATAGTTTGTATTCAAAACTCACTGTGTGACAAAACTCATATATGCTAACTCATGGTCATGTAAATGCAAGAAGAAAAAGAACAAAGCAATGGGTTTTGGAAGAATATTTCAATAGATATTTTTAAGTTGAGGCTAGAATTATTTCCTCTGCATTTTGATAGATGAGGTTTATTAACTCATAAATTTTTCAATTCATACTTATTACTTAAAATAATTTCAGCTCGACAATTGTTGAGTGAAAATATCTCAATGGGTTGAGGCAAGTTTGCAAGTCAATAAATAACTCTTCAATTTTTGTGTTCTTTTCCCCCTTTTTCAATTTTTGATTTTCCATGTATTTTGGCTTTACAATGGTAGTCTCTTATTTTCCCTTTAGTTTGGCTTATTATATGATATTAGGTTTTGTTGGTTTTGTATGTAAACCTAAAATCTAATATATATCATTGAGAGAGATCTGATATATTGAATGAAAAACATATATAATAAAATTTAAAAAGTATTTTATTAATTCATAAAGAATAAAACCTTTTACTATTAAGATTCTTGTAATCATAATAAACGAAGGCAACAAATTTTAATTCTAAATTTAATATTTGATACCAGAGCAAAACTTGTCCTTTGTTCTACTAGTGGTGCTTAAAGATCATTCATCCAATCATTTGACAAGATTTAGCATAGAAAAAAAATGGAGAAGTAATAAGTATCCAAAAAAATTGTTTTTGAGAACAGAATTGAAGAGGGAAGAGAAAACAATGGGTGTGTTTCTCATGAGAATGAAAATGAGAAAGGAGGAAAGAGAAAGTACTCTAAATCTAAATGTATGTCTGGAATTAGTTAAGAGATCCTCTCAGTTAAAAAAAATCTTTTATTTTTATTTTTTTTCATAAAAATTTGATGATTTATTTTTTTATTTGTAATTAAAAAATGAAAACAAAAATGATGCAAGAAGATTGTGGTTCTGTATACTACTGATTTGGGCTCAAAAGCCGGGTAAACTAATTGGGTGATGCATTGAACCATCTTGGTACCGAGGAGGATGAAAATCACGGAGGGTTTGTTGTGTCAGAGTATTCTATCAACAAGAAACTAAGCATGCCGAGAAAAAGGTGATCGACAGGTAAATCAAGGGGGATCCGGTAACGCCCAGTGTAAACAGTCCTCCCCTTCAACCAAGTTCAGGAATCACACATGCTTGCCTGGATGTGGTAAAAGAAGAGCAAACACCTTATGCAGTTTCACCTCAGGTAAAACTTCTGTTAGAATCAATAAGTGAGTGAGTTTGCTTTGATTTCATTCGAGCAGGTCTTTTAGGTTATCCGCATTTTGTAGTACTTGATTTATTGTAATTGGTTTATGTCTTTAAATTGTTTTGGAGGCAGGCTGCATATCTTGATAACAACTCATCAAGATATCTTTCTGAATGTGATCGAATTCAGTGCAATGTATCTTAATTTCGGGCGAGAGTGTTAAAGCTGGGAATTCGATGTGTAGCCTTAATGAAATGGTTGCATAGGAAACCACGTACCTGGAAAAGGAAGCTGTAGTGGAAAACATTAACTTGATGAAGAACATACTAAAAACAGTGAAGGAGAAAAAGAATTGGACAAATCTGTAGATACTGTATTGCAAAGATCATTTGGACGCACCACCCGACGGGTCCATTACACAATAATGGATCCTAATGGAACCATCAGGTGGTGTGTCCAAGAAGATCTTCGCAAGTACAGGATCTACAGATTTGTTCAATTTTTTCTGCTTCAACGTTTTGAGTATGTTCCTCCTCAGGTTCTTAGTTTCCACTATTACTTTCTTTTTCTGGTTTGCGGTTTCCTATGCAACCATTTTCAGAAAGGATAGACTTCGAATTCCCAGCTTCAACACTCTGCTCTGCACAACCAAACAAGTTGGATAACAAGATTTCTGTGAAGGTAAGTCAGTGATTTCCTTTTAACAAGTTTTCATTGGATAAGAAAATCGTTGTATTTCAAAAATATATTTATACTAACTTATAATGTATTACAAAACATATATATATTAACTTAAAAGAATTTATATATAAATATATATAAATTTATTTATTTTCCCATTCATATCCAGAAAGAAGATGTAGAGAGAATAAAAACAAAAACACATTCAAACTTGAGCATAACTCTGCAAACTGAAATCTAATTATCTGTAGATTCTGCAATCAATGCTCCAATCTATGGTTTGGAGTACATCAAACGATGTGTGATGCTTTTGTTCCAAAATCTTCTTGATCAACAGCGGCAAAAATAGAGCAGAGCTGGCTGATTCGAAATCTTTCTTCCTTGCTTTGTTTGAAACCCACAATCTTCTTTACACAGTTATACTAACAGCATACAGCTCCCTGCCAAACTCACTTATAGGCCTTTACTCTGCAATAACACTATCAAGAGCAACAAAATAAACAATATAATAACTCCAAAAAACTTCACTCAAACTTACAGTCCATATAGCTAATAGCTCACTATTCACATTGCTCAGAGAGCTTAAGGCAGCGCTTTCACTTCTGCACAGCTAACACTCCACAACAAAACACAAAAAACAAGCTGATCAATTAGCATACATGACGTACACACAAATCAGATAATTGATACTTAAATCCACAGCAGACATTACAGAGCTCAACTGGCTCTGAAACTCACAAAGGATCTCTTAACAGAGTTTCTCCTCTGCAACCAAGTCTGTTCTCATAAAGGCCTCTAAGAGAGGAGGACACAGTATATTTTTTTTGTATTTGTAACATTAGCTTTTGGGATCTTTAGTGTTCAATGTTTTATTTTAATATGATGATTTAAATAATGCCATTGAATTTTGTTTTACAGTAGGTTTTGAATTTTCATTAGAGGACAGTAAAATGTGCTTCCACTTCCTTTGGAAGTGATAGTCTTTACCATTTGGAAAACATGCACCAAATAATAGAAAGAATTCTTTTAATCTCAAAAATTTTATACAGATTGTGGATTGTGGTTCATTTGTTCTTGTACTATTTTTTATGGATTTTTCTGTAAGAAAGATTGTTTCGATCTTCTGACATCTTTTTCCTGTCATTTCAAAACAAATTTTGAAGGGGAATTCGATGGTGAAGTGTATGGCCTTGCTCAGTGTATAGGTGATTTATCTACTTTTCATTATGCCCAATATTTTCAAAAGGATTTTAACCAACTCGCCTAGTTTCGTCCCCCACAAGCTTGTCGGCAGATGATACTCGATTCTCACCGCAGTTCAACTGAGTTCAGTGCCGTACACCATTTCGATGATTACCATGCTGCATGTTAAACATCTACTTGTCTTCAAGCTCGGTTTTGCCAGTCTTCAACGCTGCGAATAATGCATTATAGATGCATGGAAAATCAAGTGCAGTTCCAATCCGTTTTTAGCGTCTATTGTTTCTATATAAAGATTCCTTGCTGCTGAGCGTGTAAGTCTGCAATGAGTGTGAAGATTGTAATGTGCAGATGCAATTGAAGACGTCTTTATTGAGGCATGATGTAATGCATCTTTCAGTTGAATGAATAAAGATTTATGTGTGTGAAAAAACAATCACGTTTATTATCTCCCTCTGTTTGTTGTTTTCTATATATCGTCTTGTTTTCAGAATTTACAAAAGATAAAGAGGACAATTATTTGTGGACAGTTGTTTCATGTGCTATGAGAACTCCACACTTTTTTTGTTAATTTAATTACTACATTTGAAAGCTTATATCAGTTTAATTCTACTGTTTCATGGTTGTATTGTAAAGTTTCCTTATAAAACTTCATAATGACAGACACGAAGGGAAATGGAGGATCAAAAGCAAATATTGTTGGGAATAATCGCAACTACCCCTCACCAAATCTGTCACTTCTGTATCCTCCATTTTGCAGTATACAAACAGTAAAAATAATATAGCTCTTCATAAAGATTCAAATGGATAGTTCTTATCTGTCCTGTGTCGCATCTGAAACCTCACACACTTTTTGGGCACTCTAATAAACATTACTCTATATTCTGGATTGTTCTAAAGACCTCCAACAAAAAGAGGCATTTGTAATCAATTATGTGAACTAGTAGAGCTGTTATGTAACGAGAACCCAAAACAATCCAAATTCACACAATTTTTTTTTTCCATACATGAAACATGTTAACAAGTAACATACAATTAGTGCAAGATAATAACTCAGGATGTAAATTACATCATGAACAATATTGAAGCTAAACAAATAGCAATACCTGGATGCATACCTTAGAAGCTCTATGAGGCAGGGTAGGCTTCTTATCCAAAGTTCTTCTTTTATGGCTTGAGGTGCAATGTGAACCCTCCATAGTGGCTTAGTCCATATCCACCCCTCTAAGTAGATTTTGTGGCCCATGGTGAGAGAGAGACATTGATTTGGTCTACCTCTAAAGACCAAACGCCTAAGGTGTTTACTGCCTCAAGATTCAAGTACATAAAACGTGCCATTCCACATTGAGATATTACTTGGGTTGTTATCTTTCCATTCCCATTAGAAATTCTCCTTTCCCTATAGTCCATCGGATGACTAAGCAACAAGGACATCCATCACCAGCATACAGCTCGCCCCAGGCCCACATGCTCCTAGCACAGTCCGTCCAATTACCCTAGGGCATCATGGGTATTGCTTGCCTACATGCAACTAGCGACATCCATCCGCTATCTAGGGGTACAACTGATAGTCTACCAGAACAATACACTCCCTGATTATTGTCAATCTTGAGCAGATAATCTTATCTAGAACGGGTTATAGGATTTATCCCTTGATGATCACCTCGGATAGAGAGGACTAGTCTACATCTTAGAGGAATACTATCCTCTACATATGCCCTTGTAGGGTCCTAACTCTATCTGTTGCCATAAAAGTTTGTGCTTGTACATGCTTAGCACTATGGAAAGAGAATCCTAATTTGGAAGTAGATATATATTTTTTTTCTTTTTGGCCTACCTAATGAAGGCTAGGAGTGTACATTGTTCATCAGTCATTCGATGGCAACACCACAAACGTTTCCCAACAAAGACATGCGTCAAGAAGGTATGTTCGCACATTCCTTCCTAAATTCTTTCAGCTATCGATTAGTTGCGGTAAGGTATCAAACATGCCAAGGAAGAAGGCAAGTATGTGCACTCCTTGGCCACCAATTCTCAAATTCTAATTTGCTACTGGCATTTTCATGCCACAAAAGACTCGGTGGTTGTTCTATGATTGATTGCAGCGTGGGTTGGCATCAAAGTTGTGTACTAGTGGATCATAACTTAACCAAATAAACTCCTAGAAAGAACTAAAGTTCACCAACTCTTTTCCTTGTTAGTTTTGCTACTAATTCCTTCCCTTAACACATTTATACACTGAATATTCATGATAAAATAAGTACCCTAAATAATATTAAGTCTTTCTCAAACATCATACTTCTACTATGAGGTTTGTAAATTTTTCTAACTGCTACCCCTTTTCCTTTATGGCTAAACAAGGTTGTGATGGTTTTAATCAAATATCTTGGATATTTTAAGCTACCATTTACTTAAGATTAAGCCTCCAACAATCATTTACGCTATGTTTTGACTAGTCAAAGAGGATCGTTTAGAAGATGGCACAAGTTATATTTTCTTTTCTACTAGCCATGTACTAAAGTTGTGTGGCAATGTTGTTGGAGGTATTGTGTACATGACCAACATACGTCATGAGACCTACGGGTGTGGTAAGATCACATCCCTTACTATCCAGTGTCATAAGAAACTATAATTTATTTATTGGCAAGCAATTTCTAAATCTTCTTTAGTTGACTATACTGAACAATTTTGAGTATGAGTCAGTAATACAAAATTATAAATGTGAGATTTTCTGAAATCTATTCCAATTGCGAATAATGGTTTTATTCCATTAAAAATTTCATAACCAAATTCACATTTTTTAAGCTTTTCGATAAGAACCTAACAAGAAGCTAACAGTTTTTAAAATGGGCATGAGCGGGAGTAGAGGGATTAGGGTTTCAAATGACATGGATGATGCAAGGGCTTTAGATTCTAATGAAGATGATGGCGAGGAGGGCTCAATTGGTTGTATGCTTCTTTCTTTGGTATTACTCCTTAGTGCTTTCATGGCTCTGTTGTGTAAGGTTTTGGATCATTTGGGAGTCATTGGCCCTTATGCACATGTTTCTTACCCTTCCCCTTTCTGGGGATACTTCTTTGCTATCATTTTCCTCTCGGCCTTATCATCCATCACAGACTGCACCTTTTTGGATGACGAGAGGTCCTTTTGTTGTTGCTAGACTGTTTTGGTGGTTTCATACCAGAGGTTTTTTTTGCAGGGTGTTTTGTGTTCTGACTCTTCTCTGGGTCTTCGTGTTGGCCCTTTCCTTGTGGTTGGAGTGGAGAGGTTTATTGGCCCTTGGCTCTTGTTTTGGGGCTTCTTTACCAACAAGGTGTGCAGGAGAGGGCGTGCAGGAGCGGCGGGTGTTGCTGGGGTTCTAGTTGTCAAGGCGAGGTTTCTAGAGTTGGGGTTGAAGATGGTGTGATGGTCGGTGCAGGAGGGGGTGGTTTTGCTCTTTCCTTATGCCTTGTTTCTCTTCTAGGCTTTGCGTGGGTCTGTGATTAGAGGTTTTTCTTGCTTGATCTGACCACGCACCCTACTTGGGGGTTCTCCTTGCTTCTATCTTTGGCCCTACTTTTCTTTTGCTTCAGGGTTGCATCTACTGGAGCAAGTTGTCTATTTTTTCTGAAGAGCTTAGATGCAACTAGAGCCCTCTATGCCCTATGCTTTTTTTTGAAGATTTGATGGAAGGATGTTGTCTCTAGTCCAACAGTGTTTGTGCAAGTTCCATCTTTTGGTTGGTCCTTTCCCTATAGTCTTGTTTTTATTTGGTTTGTCCTATAGTGGGGACCCTATCTTCTTTTGGGGTGGAGATGGATGGTGCTGGAGATCACCTCGCTCCTATTGAGATGGAGTTGGGTGCTGCAGTGGATGCCAGGAAGTGCTGGTGGGAGGCTGATGCACCCTGTTTTTGTGTTGTATGGGAATAGAGTATGGTCTTTCAATTGGCTCCCCTCCTATATCACCTATTGAGGAGGTGGTCTACAAGGGTATATTATGCTCTGCTCCATTCTTTCTTAAGTTCAAGGTTATGAGAGCCTATAAAAAACCCATTGTTTTAGGTTGTGGGAGTCTTGTAAATCCCACTCTCAAGGTTGCAGGTTGTGGGAGCCTTGTAAAACCCACTCTCAAGATTGAGGGATCTTGGAAAAACCTTATGTCTCTTGTTCTTCTCAAGGATAGGCCAGATGCTAACAATTTTCAAGGGCCCAGTTTGGCTAGTTTTTGTTTTTGGTTAGGTTCAGGCTTTGTTTGTTGTGACCTGGAGATTCTGTTACAAGTTATGGGAGCTTGGAAAACCCATCTTCTTGGTTGTGCGTAATAAAATCCTCATTCTTTGTCTTCTAAGGTCTATTGTTTGCTGACTTAGACCGTTTGTTTTGTCAGCCTAGAATGTAATGATTTACTCTTGATGTTTGGCTGGTGTCTAGTTGGTGGTGGCTATTGTGTTTTTCTACTTATGTTTCTTGCAGGATTTGAGTTTTGGGATTTGGACACTCATAAGTCTAGAAGGTTTCAGGTCCTCTCTAAACCCTATGGTTCACTGCAGTCTTGTCTATTTTTTGATGGCAACTATCTGATTGTAAGGGTTTCGAGGCCCCTTCAAAACCTGTTTTATCCTAATAAAAAACAATAACGACTGGACAAGATTATGCTAATAGAAAATTTTCTATTGTTGGGTTATTTATTATTTTATTTTATTTTTATTTTACTTTTGCATTACATTGCATCATCATAGAAAACTTAAACTCATAGATGTTTAAAAGAAGACGGGTAGGGTTTCAATAAAACTAAACCAACTGCCCCATAACAAGAAGAGAATATGAACATTCAAGGGATGCTAATTGCAATTTCTATTTTCATGGCTGCTAAGAGTGACCAGCAATCGGTTAAGACATTACTTCCTTGATAATCTCTACTTGCATCTCCAGCTAAGGTTGAGTTTACATATGAGGAGTCATATCTTAATTTTTGTTTGTTCAAGTTGTGTATATTGATCTTAATCTTGCCTCCAAAATAATGACTTTAGGGTATCTACCATAAAAATGTCTAAAACTGGGTGTTGGCTACCTATACTCAGAATACCTTTTAATTCTTTTCTTTTTTTTCTGTATGATAAGTGTTGGCATTACAAAAAGATTAAGAAGATTGTTGGAGATAAATGATATAATTGATAAAGGATGATTACTATCTTAATATTATTATTTTGTCATTTCAATGTCAAGCAATTAATTTTCTGATTCAGTATGATGTTTCCATATCTTAAAAAGCATGCTTTCATGAGTATAAAGATGTCGGTAAATGACACAGCAAGAATGTGAGAATAAAGGGGAGTAATAAGTTATTCAATGGGCAATGAGTTAGACAGTGATGAGATTGTGTTGTTTTGATTGTTTTGATATCAGGTATATATGTGTATTCAAAGACTGAACAAGAAGGAGAAAAGGTTTCATGCAATAGAATGAGTAAAGGTTTGATACTGTTCTATGTTACCGAGCAAAGAGCTAGTCGGTAAACACTAAGGATATCGATATCGGTTACTGAAGGCAGAATGTCTGCCGAGTAAAGTTCAGTATTAATTGAGTAACAACCAAGCAGTAACAAACACGTTGGATGAATAAATACATTATTAAATGAAGGATGCCAATGAGCTGGAGATGTATAAATTATTGGTATGTCGTGGGAGAAGTTTGTTGAGGATCTACGACAATGAAAATACAAGAGTCAGATCTACAACGCAGATTGAATGGTCATAACCTAGCACAAGTTCCAAGGCGTGATAAAACATTTTTCAAATCAAAGGATTCAATGAACCTAGTCAAGTATGATGATCTGATGGCTAAGATTGATCATGGGATATGTGATCAAGGAGATTAAGTGGTTAGGATTTGCTTATAAATAAAGAATAGTTGTAGAACAAAGCTAGTGGGCAAACTGGAAGCATAGTGATGCTACAGAGGTGATTACCGAGTATAGAAGATTGAAGATCTGATTGTAGAACAGATTGAGAAGCCTAGCAAGGAGAAAGATATGTCTTATGACAAGATTATCTTGAGTACATTGAGCACATAGAATCTTCTTTAGTATTTCAGATGTGAAGTTGCAAATATATTCTATTACTGTTATTTATTTTGTAAGTGATAGAAAATCTCTTAATTGAGTGGACCTAGCAGTCTTATTTGTAAATCCTCTAGCAAGGTAACATTCTGAATGAGTGTTTGAAATCCTTTGACAAGGTCACTTCTAACAAAGTGAAGATTCTAATAGATTTGAGGGAAATCCCTTAACCGGGTCACATCTAGCAATGTGTATGTAATATTTAACAAGATTTGTTGTTAACCAAGCATACTCTAGAAGAGTATATTTTCTTAGTGGGTCCGAAATCCCACAGTGGTTTTTCCCTATTTGGGTTTCCACATTAAATCTAGTGTTAAATGTGTTCTGATGTTTTATGTTTGTTAGTTTATGAGTTTGAATGATTTACAGTCATAGTTGCATATTAAGTAAAGGCTACCGAGGTTGAATTTGATGAATAGAAAGAATTGTGTGTTTATATGATTCACCCCCCCCTATCATCTAACTAATAACTGGTATCAGAGCTCTGGACTCCGGAATAAAAGTTTAAAGGAACTTGAGGCAAGATCTGAAGATGTATAAGAGGGATGCACCAAAGCTGAACAAGTCAAGTTTCTCCACATGGCAGAAAAGGATGAAGCTGCACTTATCAGGAATTAGAGAATATGCAACAGATTATCTAAAGAACGATTACATTGCACCCAACACCTACCCGATGACAATGAAAGAGATAAAGGCAAAGCAAGAACATATTCAAGTAATGATTGAAATAACATCAGCATTGACCGACTCAGAGTTTAATGATCTAGAAGCTTGTAATGATGCCAAAGCAATGTGGAATAAGCTTATATCTATATATGGTGGTGATCAACATGTTCAGAGAGAAAAAGTAGATAGTCTAAGAGGTCAACTTGAATCCATGAGAATGAATGAAGGTGAGAACATTATCCAATATAGTACAAGGTTAAAGGACACTGTCAATCAAATCAAAGGAGCAGGAGGAACTATTGAAGAAAAGGATGTAACAAGTAAGTTGCTTAGAACACTTATACTTGCTTATGCCATTCGAGTCTCTACAATTAATGAATTAAGGTCTGTACCAAACATGCCAGTCTCTTTGGATGCTATTATCGGTAAGCTACATGCATTTGAGTTAAGCAATTTTGATAACAGTGGGTCTTCGGTAAATAAAGTTGAATCAGCATTTAGTTCTTTTCATCTTGGTAAATCTGATGATTACAATGATAGAATGTATAAGTATACTAAAGAAAATCACAGTGGAGCAAGTGAGAGATTTCGCAAAAACATGGAAGAAGTACACAAACTATATGAGGAAATCAGAAAGCAAGAAGAGTTTGAAGCATTATTAGCTAGAAGGTTACCAAGAGGTAAAGGTAAGTATAAAGGGAAGTTACCTTTGAAATGTTTTAACTATGATAAAATAGGACATATGGCTTCTAACTGTCCTAACAAAGAATCTAGTGAAAAGAGAGAATACCGAGATGACAGACAGAAAGACAACCATTACAGAGGACACCGAGAATTCAGAAGGAGAGATAGAAAGACATACCTAGTAGCTGATGAGGAATCTAATGATGATAAATCTGATGAGACTGAGACTGAGGAAGTTGTTTATGTGGCTATCAAAGACGGATCAGATGAAGAAAGGTATGAAGAAAAAGCCCTAATATCTCACATAAATAACAATGATTCTTGCATCATAGATAGTGGATGCTCACATCACATGACAGGTGATAAACACAAGTTTGTTAAAATAGAAGACTATGATGGAGGTTATGTAAGATTTGGTAATGATGCACCATGTCCAGTGAAGGTAAAGGTTCTATTACACTTCTTGACAATAATAAATGTGATGATGTATATTGGGTTGAAGGTTTGAAATACAATTTGTTGAGTGTAGAACAGCTAAATAATACACGATACCAAATATCTAATTTCAGAAAGGTATTGTCAAAGTTCATGACAAACATGGAAAGTTGGCTACTACTAGGAGTCAAACAAGAGGTAATACATTTCACCTTGACTCAACTCGGAAAAAATGTCTATATGCAAAAATAGAAGATACCTAGTTATGGCATAAAAGGTTTTGTCATGTAAATTTAGATAATCTAATCAAAATGAGTAAGAAGCATCATGTAAGAGGTCTAGCGAGCTTGGAAAAACCTAAGAATGCAATGTGCCAAGGATGCCAGATGGGTAAGATGACAAGATCAAGCTTTACAAGTAAGTCCTACACTTCTAAAGGAATTCTAGATCTTGTGCACACTGATCTTTGTGGTCCTATGAAAGTTCAAAGTTATTATGGTGATAAATACTTCATATTATTTGTGGATGATTACTCAAGGATGATGTCAGTTATGTTTTTAAAAGAGAAATCAGAAGCCTTTAAAATGTTCAAATGGTATAAGACAAGAGTTGAAAATGAAACAGGAAGACATCTAAAATGTCTAAGATTTGATAGAGGAGGAGAGTTCATTTCTGATGAATTTAACCTATTTTGCAATAATAATGGTATAAAGAGACAAGTATCTACACCAAGAACACCATAGAAAAATGGGATAGTTGAAAGAAGAAATAGATCTATTGTAGATTGTGCCAGAATCCTGATGATAGAAAAGAGGGTACCCCAAGCATTTTGGAGAAAAGCAATAAGCACTGTAGTTTACACCCTGAACCGAGTACAACTAAAGAAAGGAACTTTGAAGACATCATATGAAATCTGGTATGGCAAGAAACCTAATATGAGTTATTTTAAAATATTTGGAAGTAGATGTTATGTTCACAAAGATAATAGAAATGGGAAGTTTGATCAGAAAAGCGAGGAAGGAATATTTCTTGGTTATTCTTCTAGAAGTAAAGCATTTAAATGTCTAATCAAATCTTCTAACAAAATAGTGGAAAGTGCAAATGTGAAAATTGATGAATTTGCAGAAAGAAATGATGAAGGAAATTCCAAAGAACCAGAAGATTATGAAGAGTTTGTATATGTACAACCGAGAAGTTTTGCCAAAAAAGATGATGAAGAAAATACTCAGTTACCGAGTGATGAAGAAGATCATATAGAGCCTACCGAGCCTATATTAGCCAAATATGTCAGAAGAAATCATGCATCAAGTCAGATTATAGGAGACAAGGATGATCCAGTGATGACAAGGAACAAACTGAAATAGAACACATGTCTGATATCTGAATTTGAACCAAGAATAGTAAAAGAAGTATTTAACAATGAAGATTGGGTAAATGCTATGACTGAAGAGATTGAACAAATCAAGAAAAATGAAACATGGACACTGGTCCCAAGACCAAAAGAGAAAAATGTAATCAGTACAAAGTGGATTTTTCAGAAACAAGCTAAATGAAAAAGGTGAGGTCATTCGGAATAAAGCAAGACTAGATTGCAAAGGTTATGCTCAAGAAGAAGGAATAGACTATGGAGAGACTTTTGTACCTATAGCAAGACTTGGAGTAAGAACATTGGTGGCATATGCTACTTACAAAATTTTCAAGATATATCAAATCGATGTTAAATCTGCATTTTTGAATGGTATACTAGAAGAAGAAGTTTATATTGAACAACCTAAAGGATTTGTTGAAGAGAAGAATAAAGATCAGGTATGTAAGTTGAACAAAGCATTATATGGCCTGAAGCAGGCACCTAGAGCATGGTATGAGAGATTGCACTCTTATCTAATCAAGATTGGTTTTATGAGGACAAGTGAAAACAACAACGTGTATATGAAGAATGATAAGGAAAATGGAATACTGATTTCAACCATATTTGTTGATGATATTATATTTTGTGGAAATGACTCTTTATGCAAGAACTTTGGAAATGAAATATGTAAAGAATTTAAGATGTCATTAATTTTTGAAATAAAGTATTTTATAGGTTTGCAGATACTGCAAATGAAAAATGTGATTTTCATTACTCAATCCAAGTACATAAAAGAAATCTTGAAGAAATTTGGAATGGAGGATTCTAAACCTATAAGTACTCCTATGACTACTAATTGTAAACTATCAAAGAATGATGAATCTGCATCTGTTGGTGAGACACTTTACCGATCTATGATTGGAAAGTTGCAATATGTGGTTCATAGCAGGCCTGATATAGCACACGCAGTAGGTATAGTTGCAAGATTTTCTGCAGATCCCAAAGAAACCCATATGACAACAATCAAGAGAATTTTCAAATACTTAAGAGGCACTAAAGATTATGGTTTAGTATATCAAAAGAGGAATGATTTTGACTTAAAAGTCTATATTGATGCTGATTGGGCAGGAAACATTGATGATAGGAAAAGCACATGTGGTGGAGCTTTCTTTTTGGGAGAAAGACTAGTGAGTTGGCTTAGCAAGAAACAAGGATGCATTTCACAATCAACAGCTGAAGCTAAATATGTCGCTGCAGCATTGAATTGCACCAATATAGCATGGATCAAACAACTGTTGGAAGCTATGAATGAGAAAGTTACCGAGCCAATAACTATATTCTATGATAATACTAGTGCTATTAACATTTCAAAGAATCCGTAAATGCACTCTAAGACAAAGCATATCTCTATAAAGTATCATTATCTCTGAGAAGAAGTTCAAGAGAAGAAAGTTGTGCTGGAATATATTAGTTCAAAGGAACAAATAGCAGACATCTTCACTAAGCCACTGCCAAGGGACACTTTTGAGTATCTCAGAAGTAAGCTAGGGGTCCTACCCCTATCTTCTACTCACTGACAGAGTTCGGTGAAAGCATCAATTCTATGACTCCATAGAATACTAGTTGTGAGTTGATGTTGATTTACACACTTTAGAAGGATGTCTAAAGGTGTGCAGGAAATGGTGAATGAAGACAAGTTGCTCTAACCAAGAGATGATACATTTATATATGTTTTATCAAGCAAGAAAATTACTTCACAGGGGAAGTAATCATGCATTAGTTTTACTTTTTGGCATTGTTGTCAAAGGGGGAGAAGACTAATGACAGGGGGAGAAGTTTGCAGGAGATGTTTTCAGCTCAAAGTTAACAATAGAGAGTTTAACAACAATCTAAATCTGAATCAACTGGTATAAATCAAGTTGGTATTGCCATTAAAGTTGGTATTGTCATCAATGCCAAAGGGGGAGATTGTTCGCATTACAAAAAGATTGAGAAGATTGTTGGAGATAAATGATATAATTGAAAAAGGATGATTACTAGCTTAATATTATTATTTTGTCATTGATGTCAAGCAATTGATTTTTTGATTCAATATGATGTTGCCATATCTAAAAAAGCATGCTTTGATGAGTATAAAGATGTCGGTAAATGACATAGGAAGAATGTGAGAATAAAGGGGAGTAATAATTTATTCAATGGGCAACGATTACAGAGTTAGACAATGACGAGATTATGCTGTTTTGATTGTTTTGATATCCTATATATGTGTATTCAAAGACTGAACAAGAAGGAGAAAAGATTTCATGCAATAGAATGAGTAAAGGTTTGATATTGTTCTATGTTACCGAGCAAGGAGCTAGTCAGTAAACACTAAGGATATCGATATCGGTTAATGAAGGCAGAATGTCTACCGAGTAAAGTTCAGTATTAACCGAGTAACAACCGAGCAGTAACAAGCACATTGGATAAATAAATACATTATTAAATGAAGGATGCCAATGAGCTGGAGATGTATAAATGATTGGTATGTCATGCAAGAAGTTTGTTGAGGATCTACGACAATGAAAATACAAGAGTCAGATCTACAATGCAGATTGAACGATCATAACCTAGCACAAGTTCCAAGGCGTGATAAAACATTTTTCAGATCAAAGGACTCAATGAACCTAGTCAGGTATGATGATCTGATGGCTAAGATTGATCATGGGATATGTGATCAAGGAGATTAAGTGGTTAGGAATTGCTTATAAATAAATAATAGTTGTAGAACAAAGCTAGCAGGCAAACTAGAAGCACAGTGATGCTACAGAGGTGATTACCGAGTACAGAAGATTGAAGATCTGATTGTAGAACAGATTGAGAAGCCCAGCAAGGAGAAAGATAAGTCTTATGACAAGATTATCTTGAGTACATTGAGCAGATAAAATCTTCCTTAGCATTTAATATGTGAAGTTGTAGATATATTTTATTACTATTATTTATTCTATAAGTGATGGGAAATCTCTTAACTAAGTGGACCTAACAGTCTTATTTGTAAATCCTCTAGCAAGTTAACATTCTGAATAAGTGTTTGAAATCCTTTCACAAGGTCACTTCTAACAAAGTGAAGATTCTAACAGATCTGAGGGAAATCCCTTAACCGGGTCACATCTAGCAATGTGTATGTAATCTTTAATAGGATTTTCTTTTAACCGAGCATACTCAAGAAGAGTATATTTTCTTAGTGGGTCTGAAATCCCACAGTGGTTTTTCCCTATTTGGGTTTCCACGTTAAATCTAGTGTTAAATGTGTTATGATGTTTTATGTTTGTTAGTTTATGAGTTTGAATGATTTACAGTCATAGTTGCATTTTAAGTAAAGGATACCAAGGTTGAATTTGATGAATAGAAAGAATTGTGTGTTTATATGATTCACCCCCCCTCTCATCTAACTAACAGATAAGAGCATGGTAATCATGATACCAAGTGATTTCTAATTCCTTCCTTTTCTCAAAGTCATAATAAAGAGCAACACTCATTTAATATCATATTTTCATTTGGTGTTTGAAATAAGAAACCATTTACACAACCATTTAGCAGAGCATCTAGGATTCATAGAAAAGAATAGAGGAAACCTAATTGGGCATCCAAACTCGACCTAGTGTTTGAAAACTCTTTCAAACCACCTACAAATCTGAAACTAGCTCTCTCCAATGCTTTATCTTCCTATCTCACCGTTAAATGAATCTCTCCATCCATATAAAGCGGATGTGGGTTTTGTTTTACTTCTATGACATGCTCAACTTGGTCAAATCTACCAAAAATATGTCCTTTAGGCAGTAACCATGCTTCCAGAGTATGGTTGTCCATGTTGCCCATGGCCTACACCATTCACATTAAATCAAAGTTGTCCCCCTGCCATGGGAAGAGTTGGTGGCAAGGAATAAATGGTCATTGCTTGCATCCAAAAACCCATGTTTTGTGTGTTTCCTATCCCTTTTATTTTTCACGACTCCTCTCTTGAATGATATCAATAAAAATTTATTTCTTTTGTAACTTGAATGCCCATGCTTGTTATATGCATTTTTTGACTTTAGGCAAAGTATGAGTTTATAACTATATTGTTTATTTATTTGTTTGTATATGTTTTTTATTTTATTTTATATTTTCCTTTCTTTTATCTAACTTCATTTAATTATACACACACACACATAGATATATATATATGTGTGTGTGTGTGTGTGTGTACATATACATATACATATACATACATATGTATATATGTATACATGTATATATGTATATGTATGTATGTACACACACACACAGATATATATATATATATATATAGAGAGAGAGAGAGAGATATACATACATACATACATATATATATATATATGTATGTGTGTCTATATATATATATATATATATATATATATGGGTGGCTGCAAGAAGTTGAGTCCCACTTTTGGGCAAAAAGTGGAAGTGTTTTCTCTATTTTTCAAATTTTTTGTCAATTGATGTCAAAAGTTGATGCACTTAGAGATTGAATCTCAAAAACCTTCAGTAATAGAAAATGTAGTGCTCGAAGTCTACTTTTCAAATATGTAATTTATTTTAATACCCACATGCTAGAAATCCCTTTTTAGTAAACATGTTTAAAAATCAGTTTTTCAAAATGTTTGTTTCAGGACCATAACACACATGTGTACCACCACCCTTTTTTTATGCAAATAAATGAATTTTTGCAAATCCTTCTCGAAAATGACACCTAAGACACCAAATATTGATGAGAATATTTTTGCTTTTTTTTTTATATTAATTTTTAACTAACAATAAAGTATATTTTCAAAACACCGGGTGTACAACCATCATAATTTGATGAAAAATTCATATTTTTCAATTTTTTTTTAATATTCAAAAGAATTGTATGTAGATTGATGTCATATAATTTATTTTTCTAAAATCCTAAAAACAAAAAAGTTATTAAAGTTTTAGTGAACCTTGGTATTTTAGGTTTAGGTTCCACTTTTGATTAATAAATAATACAAAAATAGTAAAAATAATCTTATCACTATGAAATTTACATTTCTGAAATCGAGACGTTGAAGACTCTAATGGGTTTTCGTTTCGTCAAAAAATTCAATCAGAAAGGCCTTCAAAAAATTAGGCCAAGGTGGAAATCAGATGTCATTTTACCTTAGTCATTTTTTTGGAGGTCCAAGCATAGGCTTGGTGGGACCAAGCCTATCCCAAAGAAAAAAACAATGCTAAGGTTTGTTTCCCGCCCCTAATTTTAACAAACAGGCGCCCTTTTTTTCAATTCAAAAAAAGGGCGCCCGTTTCGCTTTGTATCATTGAAAGCGAAACGGGCGCCCATTTTTAAAAATGGGCACCTGATTATAAAACGGGCACTTGTTTCATTAAATAACGGGTGCCCATTTCTAAAAAGATCCTTTGGGCCAAAAATTGGCCCACAAGCACAAATACCAATGATTGATTGATTTTTCAATCATTGCCTGACATGTACGATCTGTAAAGAGAATTTTTCATTAATCATTCTCTTTATTTGTCTTATTGTCAATTTGGTAAGGAGATCGATTCGAATTCAAAATTTGGTGCACCCATGAGATTAAATCTATAGAGAAAGAGGCAAAGGAAGGTTGTGACAACTGAGGAGATTGCAACAAATAGGGAGAAGGAGGCAATGCGTCAACAAAAGAGAAGATCAAGAATGAGACAAGGAGCTTCAAGTTCCACAATCATTTCAGAAGAGGAGAACATCAACAAGACCATAAATGCTGACGGAGGAAACACAATAGAACCATTTAATTTAGGTGCATCTTCTAATCCATTATTGGATACATGTATGTCTTCACAACCCTATGTTTTTTCTCATGAAGAAATTGGTGATTTTGTAGAAGCAGGTTACTTATTAAATGAAATGCCAATTGAAAATCAAACCCCAAATGAAATTAGAACTCAAGTTGAAACTGAAATTGAAATCCAAATTGAAACCCCAAATGAAACTAGATCTCAACTTGAAACTGAAATTGAAACTGAATTTGAAACTCCAAATGAAATTGAAAATCCACCTGCAACTAAAACCAATAATGTGTATGTAGACATGGAAACACCAATTGAAAATGAAACATGTTTGAATGATAATCAAACAAATGAAAATTTTGAAATTAAAAGTGATGTACTAGACAACCTTCCTGGCTTGGTTTCATGGAGACAGATTAGGACACATGCAAATAGATTGTTTAGACATTTTTTTATAATAAGAAATTTGGGTTTCAATGTCAATTAATGGTACAACTAATTAAAATGACTAAAATGTGAAAAGTGATGAAGAAGTTAGGCTTTTATGTCAAATCCAAGAAGAAGGACCACTCTTTAAAACAAGTTGTATCGACTATTGCTAGCACCTTTGATACAAATGGAAAGAAAAGTCGTTCTAAAGATAAAAATGCGACACGACGGGTAATAACAACAACTTTAGTAAGCCAAACAACTTCTAATAGAATAATGATGAGTAACATAAGTGGATATCTTAATACTCATCAAAAAACTTTGTCAAGCACTGCAACACAAAGAGTTAATTTTGAAAGTGATCTGGCAAACAAATTGTGGACTTTTAGTGGTAGACTACCAAGGTTTGATATGATACTTACTGGTGAAGTCAAAAATTTGATAGTATCACCTAATGTTAGAGATGTTCTTAAATTAAGAGTTGGGTCAAAAATTCGTGATCCACATCCAAAACACCTATTGGACATGACTCAAACTGAATTGTACAAAAAAATTTGGATGATAAGGTGTTGACTATTAGCATTTGTCAAAGGTCTTTTGAAAAGTTTAAACCTTGGTATGTTCGAATTAACAAGGAAAGAGTCACATGTTGTTGCAAAACTCGTGTTCAATTTCGCTACCATTATGATGTATTTCGGTATATACGTGTTACCATGCATAGTAATGAAATGTTCCAAGAATGTGGTATAAATATACCACCTGAAACTATAAAGGAGTTTATATCAAGTTTGTTTTGCAACCCACTAAATGAGCAAAATTTTCTTTTCAATGCATGTGTTTCCAGTGTATGTGATATATGTGACAATCTTGCATTGTTCGATGAATGTTTGCATGAAAATATTTCTAATGATTTTGGACAACAATTAGTTGATGTTAAAAGATTTAAAATTGTTGAGTATCCACTGAAGGATGGAAAGGTTGGAAAACAATGCGATCTAATCACTGAAAAAGTTAGTGTTCATGCATTTATGAATGAATTTAAGAGTAACATCATACCTAAATATGTTAAACACACTCAAAATGCTAGATGGCTCGATGGTCAGTTTTGAATATGTAAGGATACATTTCCCATTGGTAGTATACTTTTGATTGTTGACTTTACAGAGAACTCCACGCTTGCACCACAAGATGAGGTCCAATCACAATACTACAATTCAATGCAAGTATCGATTTTTGTCCATATTGTCTATAGGAATGCACCAGATAGTACAGAAGAGGATCGCAAAATTTTGAGAGAGTGCCATTTCTATATGAGTGATAATAAATTACACTCATCTGAGTTTGTCCAATATTTCTTCAAGACCTTTCTTCAGAATTTGAGGGAGAGAGAAATTCATATGACACAACATCTAATATGGTCTGATAATTGCACAAGGCAACTCAAGAATGCTAGAATGTTTTATTGGTTGAGTAGGATTCATAAGAAAACTAATATCGAACACATGTGAAGTTTTTTTGAGGCTGGACACGAGAAAGGAGAACATGACAGTGTCGGTGCATGTGTTAAGAGAGCCCTTTGCAGAGAGCAACTCAAATTTGAGGAAAAGGCTAAATTTAAAAATGCAAGTACAATTGTGGATTGGTGTAGTGCAAATTTATCCACAAGATCAAGTCAAAAATCTACAATTAGACATTTCTTCTAGTTAGTTAAAGAGGAGAATATCCTTCCAAGATATGATTGTGATACAATCAATGGATCAGCTAGATGACATTCATTTAAGAGTTCTAATTCTAACACTTGGACTATATGGACTAGAGAGCTTGCATGTTTTTTGTCAATTTTATGTTGCAGGTGAATGGGAAGAATGCGAGAATATAGAATGGGTCGAAGAATGGCAACACAAATCCTTAACAACTAGTGAGACACAATATGAAGATGTTAGAAGAAATGAAGACCCAGATCATGCATTTGTATCAGAAGATTATGATCATGTTTCAGACTTCATACAACTTGGTAATTTAATTCAATTTCTTGTTTATAACTTTAAATTATATATTTTTATGTATTGTCATATAATTTATGATTGTATTTGAATTATAAATTCTAATAAGTTTTATTTTCTACATGTACTTAAATTGGTTTTCTAGGACATGTGTATGTTGTTGTTGCACCTAAGGATAATGATGAGCAGGTTGAGTATTGGCTAGCTAGATGTATAGAACCTAAGAAAAAGTTGATATGTGATCAAGTAGATGATGATGGTTTTCAATATCCAGTTGGGTCTGTTGTGGTAGTTGGCACATGGCTACACAAATACTTAACAAGAAGGAATGGCTTACCAGCTTATGAAGACTACCAATCAGAAAAGAAGATTATACACTATTCTCATTTGGTGGTGGCAACAAACATCAAATTAGAAAGATACAAAGGTAGACCTACTAATAAGGTATTGTGGACACTTTCAGGAGAAGAGCATGAGGCAATCATAGACGCATTACAGAAGAGAGAGGATGCATATGGTACATTAGGTTGAATAAAATTTATATGCATGTAAGTTTGTGTTACTTGTGTGAAGTCTTTTATATTTAATCATGATAATTGTTTTTCTTTTTCCCTTTAACATTGTATTTTTCTACATTTGATACAATTTTGGTTTCATAAACAACATTGTATTAGTTATCTTCTTCTTAATGTTATTTTGTGCACACTGTAATTGTGTTACAATTGAATTCTAATTTTTTGTGATATATTTATTTTATCATAATCTCTTCATAGTTTAATTGTAAGTTCAAAGATAGAACTGTGTCCAAAATAGAATTATCAGTTCCAAGATAAGGTTTATTCATAGTCATATAAGAACTATCACTATTCCTTGTACCATTCCTCATTATCATTGTATGACAACTCTATAGTTATAGTGTGATTTTTTATTTTACTACCATTCTATTGCCTCCTATCTCTTACTCTCTTTAGCCATCCGCCATTCTATCCATGCTTTTCATACCACTACTATCCGCACTTATAAACCTTCAATACACTAGTAAAGTAGTGTGGTCAACTTAAGAGGAAAGTGGATACTATGTTTGTGGCTCTTACTCTATTACACATTTTGCATTCAAGGTTGTTACACACTCATTGCCCAATGGCTTTGTTATAGCTATATAAATGAATTATATTATGGAAAAGGAGGTCACAATGTTCACCTACCATCTTTCAATGATAAATGTATAGATATTGCATATGAAGATAAATTATAACCTAAATTACTTTCATGAACTCTAAGGACTATACTCTTGAATGCTTCTAATCCTTAGCTCTTATATTTCTATCCATTATTTTGACGAGTTAGCTATCATTTTCTTACAACAAGCATGCATCGATATGGGCTTAAAAACAACTAACTAATTTAACTAAATATTTTTGGAGACATAATGAGTCAAATAATGACTATAGCATTAGCTTCCCAATATCTATGTGGTAGGATTTGGGTGTACATGTAAGAAATATTGAACTCTAACTATTTGAATGTAATGGTTGGAACCCTTCAAAATGCCAAAAGAATTATGCATTTCAAAAAGAAACAAGAAAGAATCTATGTCTACTTCCAATCAAATGTCTATGACATCTAATTTTGTATCACTCAAACATCAAGGGCTAGGAAATTTACAAATCCTAGCAAATAATTGAATAATGTTATTCAAACCTTCCTAATAATTGGGTTAGCCTTAATTCCATCAATCTATTGGATTCCTCCATGAGATTAATTTATAATTAATAATCCTTTTATAATTTTCATATCAAATTTATATGCATGTAAGTTTGTGTTACTTGTGTGAACTCTTTTATATTTAATCATGATAATTGTTCTTCTTTGTCCATTTAACATTGTATTTGTCTACATTTGAAACAATTTTGGTTTCATAAACAACATTGTATTAGTTATCTTCTTCTTAATGTTATTTTGTGCACATTGTAATTGTGCTACAATTGAATTCTAATTTTTTATGGTATATTTATTTTATCGTAATCTCTTCATAGATTAATTGTAAGTTCTTGATTTTATTATTATTTTAAGAATAAGATGTTATTGTAAATTGGGATAATTATTTTATTGAATTATAAACTATTGCACTATAAGATGATCAATCACAATGTTAAAATATAAAGTCATTAATAGATCACATAACAAGTCATAAATAAAGAGTCCTATATATAATCACATAACAATTCCTGATGACATAATAACAAGTCTTGAAAAAATAATAATAAGGAAATGACATTAAACAAGTCCAAATAACATAATAACAAAACAACATCACATATATAATCACTAGAATGTGCCAAATCACATAACACGACCTGATATCATAATAGCAATGAAATGACATAATAAAAAGTCCTATTTATAATCACATAACAACAAGTCCTATATATAATAACATAATAACAAGTCCTAGGATAACATAACAAGTGTCATCATAAAAAGTCCATAATACAATAACATGACATGATCTAAAATATATAATCTAAGAACTCGCGGGCATCTCATCTGTAGTCCTCTTCACTCCATGTGAAGGTGACTGAGATGAATCATCCTGTTGCATGTGGTCCTGAGATGCACCATTCTGGGTGTGTGCAGTATCAGTGTCTCCACCCTCCTGTGCAGTATTAGTGTCTCCACCCTCCTGTACATTATTAAAAGATTTTACAGGAGAAGAAGATTTAACATGAGAAGAAGTTAGTTGCATAATTCACTTATAAAGTAATTAAATACTAAAAATTTAAAATAAATTACCATATGACCGTGCTCTACAATGCCCTCACTAGTACGTGGAGGTCCACTATCATGAACAAGAAAAGTGGTTTTAGTCAAGTCCTGCAAAAAAAAACATTGTACATCAATTTTGATAATCCCTATAAAAGCCAAGTACACAGTATAAATAAATTAGAAATTATTTTTCTAATCATCACCACAAATGACAATGTCGATAGTTGCATCTGGCTCAATCCCATAGCCATACCAATACTGGTAGTGGTATCGACCTGAACAACATATTTAAAGCATGAATCAAACTTGTATATATACATAAATTATAAAGTATATATATAGACTACAAGTTTATCAATGAAAAGCATGCGTGTGATGCGGGCAAAGTAACCGATGGGCGAAGGCGTACATGTGATGCACCATCAAACAATCCAAAAGCCTACAATTGCAAAAAATAACGAACATGAATCAAAGTTGTACATAAATGAGTAAGCATATAAACACTTCAAATTAATGGATGAAAAACATACTAGTGGTATATGAGGCTCAGCCTCAGTGGTCCATGGGTCACGTGAAGAACTACCCACCTCGATGCTACACGAAGCACCCTACAAAATTGAAAAAACATATCATACACATCATTATATTAAAAATTTTATTGTTTATTTTAAATGTACATATCAATACAATGTATCTAGATCAAAGAACATACCGTAAATGGGGCACCAACATCTCTAGGTGTTGAGGTAACATGATGTCGGTTCCTCAATGATGTGGTATGATCCATCCTCTGTTCAGAAAAAAATGACTCATGTTATGGTTCATATGTGTATATATAAGGAATTTAATATTGCATTGTAAATTATATAAACAAATTTGTACCTCTGTAGGTTGATCATCGTCTGCTCACAAGAGATCAACATATGAAGAGATGACATCAGCATGTGCAGCCTGCTCAGCATCATCATAACCATCATGGGCAGCATAAGCATCATCAAAATCACGGGTAGCCTCACTCTATGGACCCGTACATACATCCCCGTAGCTCGTGCAAACATGTGCTTAGCTAGGGGCAACCCTCACCTTGCACAACTGTTGTACCAAATTTCCCAATAGGCCACTCAATGACCCAAGAGCAGAATCCACTACTCGATGATGGGCAAGTGCTGGAACAACTAGTGATGGAAGAGGAACCAATGGATCATCGCGCAAATGGTTTCTAACCCTATCGCTCAATTTTTCTCCTGGCCTATCCTAGGGCATGCCTCTCTCGATCCCCTTGAAATGATCTAATATCAAAGTAATTGGGCTTTTTACCCAATTCAAATTCGGCCCATAATTTCTTCAAAAAATACATCGGGACCTCATGATTGGAGTGTGGTGGATGGTCAAAGACCATCCACCACCGCTCCTAAAAGTGTCTACCTATGCCTGGGTGCCTACACCATTGAATTGAGATCCGCAGCTTCTTTAGATCTGTCTCTTCACCCGTCTTAGGGTTCACAAAATATTATTTCAAATCTATTTTTCTTATTTTTAATTCATTGACTTATTTGTATGTTAGGCCATTAGCATAAAATGCACACAATCCCTCCTGCCAACTACGATAGCTATCCAACTCGCTATCTAAAGCCTGTACAAACTATAAAATTCCTTGCATACTATCTGCAAGGCGTAACAACTGTGGAGGTGGATGAGGCTCATGTCTAATAGTATGGATATCTCTAATCAAAGAATCAATATTCATCCTAATTGTCTACCTCAACTGATCGGGTGGAGGTGGAGGTGGTGCTAGACCTAATAGCTCATCTATCTCAAACTCATCCATTCTATGAAAATAATCTGCATATATATACAAACATGAAAATTTACAATTACTATTTAATTTACATTTCACCTTCCAAAAAATCTTATAATTAAATACAATTTACCAACTTAAATATAAAAAAAGGAAACTCACATAGATCTATAATATTATTAATAGGTGGGTCTATTTTAATAATAAGCATCATTTAAGAAATATTATCCACTTAAATCAAAGTATAAGAAATATTCTACAAAATAAAACATCATAATGCCCATTCAATTCAAACAATACTTTTTAACATCTAAAGATGCATTAGTATAAGTTCCATCAAAATCATTAAAATAATCATGAGAGAGGGAGAGAGAATAGATAATGATTAAATGACTCCACTGATTTAGATAATGAAGGTAATTTCCATGGAATTATAGTTTAGTACCCTTGCAATATTTAACAATTATCATCAATTAGGCTACCACTTTATATTTTCAACTTGATAGGATTCGATTCAACTACTCTCTTTTGGTTTTAACTAAATTCATTAAAGTCATAAGTTGTATCTATGAACTTGTCAATACATGTACTACTTTGTTGAGTTCTTTGCTAGAATCATTGGATGATTTAGTGATTGCAACTAGTAGTACTACACTAAGTTGAAGCTTGAATAAATAGTAGGTTCTCTACTCTTGGAGGAGTTAAAACAAAAAAAAACTCTATTTTTTTTAATATTCAATTTTATATTGGTATTTTATTGTTCAAAGTCGCAACCCACAAAATGTTATTCCAATATTGATCTATATTTGATTCTTATTTTTATTAAATCTGCCACTAGTGTGATTTATTGTCCTCTTAACTTAAATCAAGCTATGTAAATTTAAAGCCTCGTAACTTTTGAGAGAGAGCATATTTTTTCATGCTTCATGTGGCATTGAAAAGGTGGATCATTAATCTTCATAGATCACACAATTATTTTCTAGAATATTCCCTCATATTTTATATTTTATTTTTTGTGATTTCACATTCTAGTCATTTACTTGGACATCTTGGCACTTGAAAATGACCATCTTACATGATATGAATTTGTTTCATATTTTTTATACGTATTGATTTTATTGGTGTTTTAATTTTTTATTTGAGGAGGTATCATAGGTTTCTCTATTCATCCTTTTGTGGTAAAATTAGAAAGGGATAACTATGATTCTTTTGTAAAATGATATCTTGATAAGTTTTAGGTGGTGTAATCATTTTCCTTTTATGTATGAACTCATACCTAAACTAGAAACACTAGAAATTATATAATCTTGGTGTAACATCATTGACCATGTAGGAGTGATTTGATCTAGTATCAAGATCATGATTCTATGTGTATTGCATTGGATATTGATTTGCCCCACACACTTTGGAATAGACTTTAGGAGATCCATGGAGACCCTCGTATCTCTCCATTCCTAGAGGATCCTATTGTAGATTTTTCATTCCCTTTGTAGATGAAGATCACATGCCCTTCGATGGTGATACTTAAGAGGAAATTTATTATATCATAGGTCTTGCATGTTTTGACAATTTAGAGGCTTGTCTCATTCTTCAAGTACTCATCCTATCAAGACCTAATATCCATCTTAAATGTTTTTTATTATTTTATATTATTATCACTAATTCCATAAACCCAATTGATTTAGTCTAGCATGGCATTAATCACCTTCTAAACATGACCACTTGGGATTCATATCTTTTGAATATATTATCCTCGTTTGAGGAGTTTAGAATTACATATGTTAAATACTATTTTGAGGATATTGATATCCTCTTTCATGATAGCTATGCAATCATTGGCAACCCATCATATTATCTTTGGCACTCATTCTACTTTGATCCTCACAAGATTCTTTATCATCATTTTGTTCCAACATGTGAATATTTGTGAAGTTTTTAGAGACACGAGTCTATTTAGATTTGAATTTTGTATTCACCCAACTTATTATAATGACATTTCCAGTCACCAATGTATTTATTTCTTCCTAAAGGAAAAAAAATGTTGTTTGCAAGTAATGGATCATGTTTTTTCTTCAATCTTTCATCATTAGCACGTGACCTACTTCTTTATGGGGAGTTTTGTATTCTCATTTTATCTCTCTTATTAGGGGGGTATTTACTATAAAAAGGAGGCATTGATTATTAGAGGAAGATAAAAGGATAAAGAAAAGAGAAAAAAAAAGGACATGTTATCATGTTTGTAAATATATAGTATATCTTTAGAGATTGGGCTAAGTTAGGAAGTAGTTTGGATTAATAGTGATTTTAGAGTATTATCAAATTTAAGATCCCTATTTTTCACACACACACAAAAACACATTCATATTCATTATCATTTTAAATTTCAATTTAAACATAAATTAAACATCTAAATTTTACAAAAAGAATCCTATAATTAAATACAACATTTAGAAATATAAATTTAAACATTGAGACTTTTACGCATGATTAAAATAGAGAGAGAGGGAGAGGGAGAGTAGGTAATTTGAGATACAACGAGTTAGAGAGAGAATATATAATTTCAGAGATAGAGAGTAGGTAATGATAGAGAGGGTAATGTGTGAAAGAAAGAGAGGGGGGTAATGTGTGTGTGTGTGAGAGAGAGAGAGAGGGGGGGGTAATGTGTGTGTGTGAGAGAGAGAGAGGATAATGAGAGATTGAGAGAGAGAGAGTGTACTGACAGAGATGGTAACATGTATGTGTGTGTGAGAGAGAGAAGGGGGGTTTATTGTTTGTTAATTTTTTAGGGTTTGTTGTTCATTTATTTTCTAGGGTTTATTGTTCATTTTTTTCTATCTAGGGTTTAGTGTTCATTTTTCTGTTCAGGGTTTATTGTATGTTTTTTGTGTCTAATGTTTATTGTTCATTTACGTTTTTGTTTTTTGTTTTTTTCCTACTGTTTTTACTATTCATGTTTTGGGTTTTTCTCCTACGGTTTTTACTATTCATCTTTTTTGCTATATTTAAAAACTAAAAACTATTTTAAACATGAAATAAAATAAAATACAACATGTTTTTCAAACTTGAAAACACTAAAATTAAAAAATAACAATAAATTAACATTTTTTTTATGAAAAATAATAACAATAAATTAACATATTTTTATGAAAAATAATAAAAATAAATAGAACAGAATATAAAAAATAAAACTAAATACCTGGAAGGAGGTAAAAAATGGTCTGGGGGGTCAGCTGGGATGAAAAAAATGGGTACTCGTGCTCTGCTGAAACGTCTACCCGTTTTTGAAACAGTGAAAATGATGGAAAATGGTTTTAAAAAAATAAATAAATACTTTCCAAAAATGGATGCCCGTTTAGCTTCGGGCACTCGTTGCTAAACGTGCACCCGTTTTTGAATGGCTCGGGCACCCAAAGCAAAATGGGTGCCCAATTTGTAAAAATCGAGCACTCATTTCTAGCAGGCTCTTTTCCCAATCCACAGACTTCTGCGGGATTGGGACCAAACTTTGTGCATTTACCCATATATATATATATATATATATATATATATATATATATATATATATATATATATATATACATATATATATATACATATATATACATATACATATATATACATATACATATATATACATATATATATATATATATGTATATATATGTATATGTATATATGTATATATATGTATATGTATATATATATGTATATGTATATGTATATGTATATGTATATGTATATGTATATGTATATGTATATGTATATGTATATATACATATACAATGCCCGCCAAAATACCCTAGAGAAACTAACCATCTAATATGCATATAGAGATAAAAAAATAAAAATTTAAAACATCAATTAATACATATATAATCAACTACTCAGGTGCATTTAACATTCATTAACATGAAAAATAATTAACCTTCATGAACATAATTACAAGAGAACATAACGCATGCATAACATTTACTACCACAATCTAGAGCATTCCAATCGACTAATACTATCTCTTTTCATGCACACTTAAGAATCGTTCACTAATCTAATTATCATGATTTCCATTCATCAATAATGCAAATCCCATATAACTCTTATGATTTATTTTAAGAGTACCAATACCAAATATTCCTAATCCCAATCTCTTATTCAACATCCTAACATCATTATACCATTTCTAATGTTAATTAACACATTACTAATCCATTTCCTTAAACATCATAATCATTCACACAACACTAAGTGTATACCATAGAATCAATTCTATTAATGAGCAATATCCAAGATACCACATTTCATTTCTTACAAGTATTATAATCATGACCTAATGTATCATCTATCATAATATATACATCAACCATTTACATTAAGGAGTGTGGCTCTCAACTACATATACAATTACATCATAAATTCTACAAGATACATATGCCATATGAATCATATTACAATAATCTTCTACAATAATCTATCTATGAGTTGTAACAAAAGAAACCACATCCACGTGCAAGAGCAACCAATGAAGAACATCCCAATGGAAGAAGGCATCAAACCACCCCACCATGTGGAACCAAAGGAACCACCCCCATTCTAGGAGATGACACAAGATCCCACACACATTCTAGATCTAGGCTGACACCTTAAACCAAATGATACAACCAAAAATAGAACACAAGGCTAACTCAAATCTCAAATAAACATAAGACCTCCAATTTAAAAATCTTCAGAGGAAACTCACAAATCAAGACTCAAGGTGCTAGGACCTACATGAAGGGAAAGAGTGTCATCACATGTGGCTACCATGGGAATGTGTCCCGACATCCGTGATACTCATGCAGAGTTTTCTCAACCTTTGAGGATATCTAGGGAGTTTGGCTTACCTGGATCACCAAGGTCTACCCAACCATTCCCATATCCATAAATCACACCAGGGACATGACTTGAGGCCACAAATCCATTTCTTATCTTATTATGGTGATTTACCTCTACCCATCCCATTAAGATTAGTTATTTATGTCATCACTTGATTACAAGGTAAACTCCCAATGAGTTATTATGGCGGTCTAGACCCTGGGTAACCTAGTAGTCTAATTCTCATGATCCCAGTCAACCACTTGGAAGCCCACTCCCCCTAACATGCACCTAGACCTTAGGGTGACAACAATGCACAACACATTCAAGGTGCTCTCAAGTAATCTAACTGGATAACCAAACTTTATCAATCAATATAAACTAATGAGACATGAATAGAATACGTCAACAACATGGAACATAGATCATGCATATAAACTATGATACCAACAAAATGAGCCCAAAGAGTAATAACAACAAGGCATAACACATCCTGCAAAATTTTCCAAAAGGCGTAAGCCATTTTATTAAGAACCAAAAAAATACAAAAGTTCAGTAAAATAAACAACACAGTCCTGGATCACCTCAAGACACTCAAACAACATCAAAATAAGCCTCTGGTATGAAAAGAAGACCCAAAAAAAGTGACTCAAAAAAACAAAACAACAGTATAGAATCAAACAATGTGTTTATGACACTCTGTAGTGCATTCATAGGGTTTTGTCGTGCATAATAGATACTACAAAACATCTAGAAGGTTAAATAGTACATTCACAACAATGTGATGCTCACACAGGGTTTTCTCGCACATACAATAATTACTGCAGAATACATAATGGACTAAACAACGTTTTCGCGACATTGTGAGGCTTACATAGGGCTGTCTCGCACATACAACAATTAATGAAGAATACATAAGAGACTAAACAATATTTCCATGACACTGTGACACTTAAATAGGGTTTTTTCATGCATACAACAATTACTACAGAATAAACAACATTTTCACGACACTGTGATGCTTACACGGGGTTCTGTCGCACATACAACAAGTACAACTGAATACATAATGGACTAAACATCATTTTTGTGACACTAGCAACTCCCAAATGCCCAAAAATTCACAAGTATTTCCAAAAATTTAAACCAAATAATCCTATAATCCCAACCAACACATGTGTATGTACACCAAGTTGTGGTACCAAAAGGGGGTCTTAAGATGCCACTTTTTTCTGAAATCAACAAAGTTTGAACTTCAATGACAAATTGAAGATAGTTAGACTCCAAATTTGAAGATGTGACAAGAACAAGAGTCAGAGTTCTTCGAGTCTACTTTCTAAACTACTATTTTTTTTTTAAAATGGTGGAGATTAAGGGCTTCAAAAAGGGGGGCCACAAAAAGTGGTCCTGTTTTTATGCAAAAAACATAACATAGCGTCTGTTGTGGCCCCCCTAAAATTTTAACTTTTTTTTTGAATTTTTAAAATCACTTCAATCAGAAATTAGCTAACACCTTGTAGTTTATGCCAGATTTTTCAGCTAATTTTTTAATGAGTATATGATTTTTTACTAATTTTTGAAGTGGACACATCCTGAAAAATAGAAATTTGAGCGTGCTCCCCCCTAAAATCATTGATAACTAATCAAAAATGAAAACCTTTTTTAAAAAATTGTGTAGAATGGAGTCTAGTTTCTAAAAATGTAAGTTTCTTCAAAATCTGATGAACGTGTAAAAAACTATACCCAAAATAGTGCATGTTGTTTTTTGACCAAAAATGAACACACTAACAAAAGAAATTATAGATGAAAGCCTTAATGAAATCAAAATGTGAAAATAATTACATGCTTGGATAGCTAAGAGAGAGATCGAGGTCTCTATGGTATTTTTTTTCAATTTTATTGAAACACGTGCAAACTTGATGGAGAGCATGGCCAAAAATATGTGAAAATTTTCTAATCCTCTGTAAAAAACACGTCTTAGGCCTGAAATGGTCATCCAACCCTTTGGGTTGGATGCCCAAGTAAAATCCAACCCAAATGATTGGTAGTTCCCAATGCAGACCATTTGGCGAGTGCCAAATATGGCGCTCACCCTATTTGGCGCTCGTCAAATGAAAAAAGTTGACTTTTCCCATTTGGCGCGTGCCAAATTTGGCATGCGCCAAATGAGAAAAGACAAATTTTTTCATTTGGCGAGTGCCAAATGTCTTGCATTGTCCAATTTGAAGGTTTTGTGATGAAAATATATACATGAAATATAATATTTAAATATAAGTCACTTTAAGTTATATTTCATGTATATATTCATAGGATATTTGAGAGTGGTTTCAACTCTATAGGATTTATAATGTAGATTCTTGTTTTAAGAGGATCATATTGACTTTCATACTTAGTCAAATTTCAATAATCAACATTCTCATATTAGCACTCTTTAGATCCGTATCTCACTATCTTTTTCTTCCCTAAACTCTACACCTATCTCTCTCCCTCTCATGTCTCTCTAACTTCTTTCTCCCCTCTCTAGGTATATCCTACCCTCTCTACCTTTCATCCCTTCCTTGTACCCTAATTTATATCCTTGACTCCCTTCCTCTCTCTTCTCTCTCACTCTCTTATTATTTCTCTCCCCTCCCGCTCATTTCTCTTGTTCACTACCGATCCCTTATATCCTCTCTCTCCCCATATCTAGGGATCTCCTTCCCTCCCTATTCACCTCACTACCTCTCCCTCCCTATATTATTACCCACCTCTCTCTCCCCCTCTAGGTTTCTCACTTATCTAATTGTCCACCCTCTAGTTATTTCCCTCCCTCTCCACCTTTCTCCCCCTTTCCCTTGCCCCTATCTATTTATGAACACTCTCCCTCTCTTCTCTCTCTACAAACCTAGATCCATCTCCTCATTCTCTAGGTATTTCTCTCCCTCCATTTCTATCTCTCCATCCATCCCCTCTTACTCATCTCTTTTCTCTTCTATCTCTTCTCTTCTCTCTCCCTTCCCTCTCTAGATCTCTCCCTTCCTTTCTTCCCCTCTCCATTTATATATCCTTCCCCCACTCTCTCATTATCTCTCTATCTCTCTTATTCTCTCTCTTCATTGTCCAGTTCATTAACTCTCCAACCCACCCTCTCTCCCCTCTCTAGGTTTCTCCCTCCCTTCCTCTCCACCTATCTACCTTTGCATATAGGCCTCGTTACCCATCTCTCTTTACCGCCCTCTATCTATCTCACTCCTCTCTTGAAATCTAGGTCTCTTGCCTATCTATATGTCCCCTCTATAGTTCCCTCTATCCCTCTCTATCTCTCTTCCCCTCCTCCTTAACATATGACCCACAACAACACCAAGTGGTGTCCCAAGGGATCATAAGACACCATATGACCCTTGACAACACCTAAGGAGTCATATGTTGCCCTAAGGGCACACCATATGACACCTTAGGACACAATACAACCCATAAAGACACCATATGATGTCCTCAGGGGTCATATGGTGTCCTAAATGGTCATAGGACACCATATGACCCCTTAGGATACAATATGACCCCTAATGACACCTAAGGGGTCATATGTTGTCCTAAGGGGTCATATGACACCATATGACCCCTTAGGACATAATGTGACCCTTAACAACATCTAAGGGGTCATATGGTGTCCTAAGGGGTCACAAGACACCATATGACCTCTTAGGACACCATACAACCCATAACGATACCATATGGTGTCCTAAGGTGTCATAGGACACCACATGACCCCTTAGGACACCATATGACCCATAACAACACCATATGGTATCCTAAGGGGTCATAAGACACCAGATGATCCTTGTGGACACCATATGACCCATATTGATACTATACTATGTGCTAAGGGGTGATATGGTGTCCTAAGGGATCATAGGACACCATATGACCCTTTAGAACACAATATGACCCCTAACAACACCTAAGGGATCATATGGTGTCCTAAGGGGTCATAGGACACCATATGACCCCTTAGGACACAATATGAACCCTAACAACATGTAAGGGGTTATATTGTGTCCTAAGGGGTCATAGAACACTATATGACCCCTTAAGACACCATATAACCCAAAATGACACTATATCATATCCTAAGGGGTCACATGGTGTCCTAAGGGATCATAGGACACCATATGACCCCTTAGGACACCATACAACTCATAACGACACCATATGGTGTCTTAAGGGGTCATAGGATACCATATGACCAATTACTACACAATATGATTTGTAATGACACCTAAGGGGTCATATGGTCTCCTATGGGGTCATAGGGCACCATATGACCCCTTAAGACATAGTATGATGCATAGCAACACCATATTGTGTCGTAAGGGGTCATATGGTGTCCTAAGGGTCATAGGATACAATATGATTCCTTAGGGCACAATATGACCCCTAACAACCCCTTAGGGGGTTATATGACACCATATGACCCCTTAGTACACTATACGACCTATAATGACACCATATGGTGTCCTAAGGGGTCATATAGTGTCCTAATGGGTCATATAACACCATATGACCCCTTAGCACACCATAAGATCCATAATGACACCATGTGGTGTCCTACGGGGTAATAGGACACCATATGACCCTTTAGGAAACCATATGACCCATAACAACACCATATGAGGGCTCATATGGTGTCTTACACCATATGACCCCTTAGGACATCATATGACCCATAACGACACCATATTGTATCCTAAGGGGTCATATGGTGCCCTAAGGGGTCATCGGACACCATATGACCCCTCAGGACACCATACGACTCATAACGACACCATATTGTATCCTAAGGGGTCATATGGTGTCCTAAAGGGTCATAGGACACAATATGACCTCTAACGACCCCTTAAGGGGTCATAGGACACCATATGACCCCTTAAAACACTATATAGCCCATAACATCACAATATGGTGTCCTAAGGGGTCATACAACACCATATGACCCCTTAGCACACCATACAACCCATAAAGGACACCATATGGTGTCCTTCATCTGACACCATATGACTCCTTAGGACACCATATGACCCATAAAGACACCATATGGTGTCCTATGGAATCATATGGTGTCCTAAGGGGTTATAGGACACCCTATGACCCCTTAGGACACAATATGATCCCTAACAATACCTAAGGGATCATATGGTGTCTTAGGGGTTCATGGTGACCTTGAGAATCAAGAGAGACAATAAGAGAGTATATATGAGAGAGTCATATGGTATTTTATGACCCCTTAGAACACCATATGACCCCTAACTACACCATATGGTGTCCAAAGGGGTCATATGGTTTCCTAAGGGGTCATATGATGTCCTAAGGGGTCATATGGTGCTCTATGACCCCTTAGGACACCACATGACCCCACATGACACCATATGACCCCACATGACACCATATGACCCCTAATGACACCATATGACCCCTAATGACACCTTATGATCCCCTTAGGACACTATTTGACCCTTTAGGACACCATATGACCTCTAAGAACACTATATGGTGTCCTAAGGGGTCATATGGTGTTCTATGACCCCTTAGGACACCATATGACCCCTAAGGATACCATATGGTGTCTTAAGGGGTCATTTGACATTATTAGAGGTTAGATAGTGTCCTAAGGAGTCATATGGTGTTTTATGACCCCTTAGGACACCATATGACCCCTTAGGACACAATATGGTGTCATGAGGGGTCATATGGTGTCGTATGGGGTCATATGGTGTCCTAAGGGCTCATATGGAATACCAAGGGGTCATATAACACCATATGACCCCTTAGGACACCATATGTTGTCATTAGGGGTCATATGGTGTCCCAAGGTGTCATAGAACACCATATGACCTCTTAGGACACTATATGGTGGCGTTAGGAATTATATGGTGTATGGGGTCATATGGTGTCCTAAGGGGTCATAAAATACCATATGACCCCTTTTGACACCATATGCCCCTTAAGAAATCATATGACCCCTTAGGACACCATATGGTGATGTTAGAGGTTATATGGTGTCCTAAGGGGTCATACAATACCATATGACCCCTTACGACACTATATGACCCCTTAGGACACCATATGACATATCCTAAGGGTTCATATGGTGTCTCAAGGGGTCATAGAACACCATATGACCCCTAAGGACACAATATGACCCCTTAGGACACCATATGATGTTTTTAGGGGTCATATGGTGTCCTAAGGGGTCATAGAACATCATACGACCCCTTAGGACATAATATGACCCCTAATGACACTATATGACTCCTAACAACACCATATACCCCTCAAGACACCATATGGTGGTCTTAGGGGTCATATGGTGTCCTAAGGGGTCATAGAACACCATATAATCCCTTATGACACCATATGACCCCTTAGGACACCATATGACCCCTAACAACACCGTATAGTGTTATATGGTGCCCTAAGGGGTCATATGGCATCCTAATGGGTCATAGAATACCATATGACTACTTAGGATACCATATGACCCCTAAAGAAACCATATGACCCCTAACAACATTATATGGTCTCTTAAGAGGTCATATGGTGTCCTGAGGGGTCATATAGTGTTCTGTGACCCCCCAGGACACCATATGACCCCTTTTAACATCCTAGTACATGACATGACCACTTGTGACACCATATGACCCCTCAAAACACAATATGGTGTCCTTAGGGGTCGTATGGTGTCCTAAGGGGTCATATAGTGTCGTTAGGTATCATATGGTGTCTTAAGGGGTCATATGGTATTCTATGACCCATTTGGGCACCATATGACCCCTTAGGACATCATATGACCCCTAATGTCACCATGTGACCCCTTAGGCACCATATGACCCCTAATGACACTATATGGTGTCATTATGGGTCATATGGTGTCATAAGGGGTCATAGAATACCATATGACCCCTTAGGACACTATATGGTGTTGCTAGGGGTCATATGGTGTCATTAGGGGTCATATGGTATCCTAACGGGTCATATAATGTCCATAGGAGTCATACAACACCAAATGACCCCTTAGGACACCATATGACCCGTAGTGACACCATATGACCCCTTAGGACACCATATGACTTGTAACGACACCATATGCTATCCTAAGAGGTCATATGGTTTTCTAAAGGGTTATATGGCCCACCATGCTCCTGCATATACCCAGATGGGTTACATAGAGATATAAGATACCTAGAGGGGGAGAGAGGTGTGAGAGACATAGATAGGGTGAGAGAGAGAGAGGGTTGAGATAGATGGAGGGGGGTAGAGAGAGGTTGGTAATGAGATATGGATGGAGATCTAGAGAGGTGGAGAGGGAATGAGGGAGAAACCTAGAGAGGGTTAGAGAGGGTGTGATGGAAAGCTGATGATGTAGATGATAAAGAGAGAATAAGAATTAGTAGGGAAGGGAGAGAAAGATGGGATAAGGAGGGAGAGGGAGATAGAGAGGGATAGGGTAAGAAAATAATAGAGATGCCTATAAATGGGAGGGAGGGATAAGAGGAGAGATGAAAGAATAAAGAGAGAGAAGAGTATGAGGGGAATGAGGGAAAGGTAGACATGGAGGGACTACAAGACCTAGGGAAGGAGATGATGCAGAGGTGGGGGGAAAGTGAGAAGAGGATGAGAGAGTTCAAAAATAAATAGGGGTAAATGGGGAGGGAGATATAGGGGAAGAGAGAGGGAGAGAACTATATTGGGAAAGAGAGATGAGAGACCTAGATGATAAGAGAGAGGAATGAGATAGATAGAGGGTGGGAGAGAGAGGTGAGTAATGAGACATGATGTAGAGGTAGATAGGTGGAGAAGAAGGAAGTGGTAAACCTAGAGAGGTGAGAGAGAATTGATGACCTAGAATGTAGAGAGAGAGAATAAAAGAGGAAGAGAGAATTAAAAAGTGGGGGAGTGAGATATATATGGGGGTATGTATGGATGGGGAGGTAGAGAGGGAGAGGGGAAGAAATGAAGGGAGAGACCTAGAGAAGGGAGGGAGGGAGAATAGAAGAGATAGAAGAACAAAGAGAGGAGTAAAAGGGGATGGATGGAGAGGTAGACATGGAGAGAGTGAGATACCTATGGAAAGAGGAGATAAATAGGTTAGGGGAGGAAGAGAAAAGGAGGGAGTTCATAAAGGGATAGGGTTAAGGAGGAGGGAGAGAGAGGTAGAGAGGGACACAGAGAACTATAGAGGGGGAATATAGATAGGTGAGAGACCTAGATGGCCAGAGGGGAGTGAGATAGATAGAGGAAGATAAAGAGAGGTGGGTAACATGACCTATATGCAGAGGTAGATAGGTGGAGAAGAAGGGAGGGAGAAACATACAGAGGAGAGATAGGGTGGGATAGAGAGGTAACGACCTAGACAATGAAGATAGAGAATAAGAGAGGAAGAGAGAAGACGAGAGAGTGGGAGAGGGTGATAGAGAGGGAGAGAGGAAGAAAGGAAGGTAGAGACCTGGAGAGGGGAGGGAGGGAGAATAGAAGAGATAGAAGAACAAAGAGATGAGTAAGAAGAGATGGATAGAGAGGTAGACATGGAGGGACTGTGAGACCTAGAGAATGAGGAAATAGAAAGGTATGGAGAGAGAGAGAGATAATAGAGGGAGAGAGTTCATAAATAGATAGAGGTAAGGAGAAGGGAGAGAAAAGTGGAGAGGGGGGGAGAGAACTACAGGGTGGACAATTAGATAAGTGAGAAACCTAGAGGGGGAGAGAAAGGTGGGTAATAATATAGGGAGGGAGAGACAGTGAGGTGAATAGTGAGGGAGGGACAACCCTAGATATGGGGAGAGAGAGGATAAAAGGGATAGGTAGTGACCAAGAGAAAGGAGTGGGAGGGGAGAGAAACAATAAGGGGGTGAGAGAGAAGAGAGAGGGAGAGATTCAAGGATAAAGAAGCAAGAGAGACAAGAGAGGGAGAGATAGGTCTAGAGTTTGGGGAAGATAAAGAGAGTGAGATATATAGCTAAAGAATGCTAATGGGATCATGTTGATTACTGAAATTTGACATGTCGATTATTGAAACTTGACTAAGTCTGAAATTTTATATGATCCTCTAAAAACTAGAATCTAAATTATAAGTCCTATAGAGCTATACTTAAATTTTATATTTCATGTATATATTCTCCTTCGGGGGTGGATTTAACATGTGTCAAGATTGAAAAATCTAAACACTCACAAAACCTTCACATTGGACAATGCAGAACATTTGGTGTGCGCCAAATGCAAAAAATTGACTTTTCACATTTGGTGAACACCAAATTTGGCGTGCGCCAAATGTGAAAATTAAAATTTTGCATTTGGCGAGCACCAAATGTGAAAATTCAAAATTTTCCATTTGGCGAGCGCCATATTTGGTGCTCGCCAAATGGTTTGCTTGGGAGAATACCAACCCTTTGGTTTGGATTTGCCTTGGGCATCCAGCCCATAGGTTTGGACAACCTTTTCATGGCAATGACGCATTTTTATGAAAAAGTAAGAAGTGGCACCTTTTTGGTACCACAACTTGGTGCACTTACCCATATTTATAATTGATTTATTTAAACTTCTCAGCAACCCAAAATTTCCCGCAGACAATCTTTTCCAAACAAGCTTTTCGAAGAAAATTGCAAAGAAGGATAAACCCTCTAACCTAGTAATAGCAGAAAATGGACAATGAAATTCAATGAAGCGCAATCCCAAATCCAAGTTCCAATTTCAAATTCAAACCCAAGCCAAATTATAAATTTCGCAATAATGAAAATAATCTCCAACAAGCCAACCCCCAACAAAACTCAGAAAACTCAATATATATAAAAATTAATCCAAAACCCTAACCAATCATGGTCGAAGTGAAAATAATTAAAACAATATTATTGATCATACCAACCCTACCCAAATTCGAGGTAAAAATATAAAATAATATTATTTACTTAACCTCAAATCTCAACCAATAAAATAATAGGGTAGGTATAAACATAATATTTAATTACTCAATTAGTAACAAGAGAATGTAATAATAATATAATAAAAAATAATAATAACTTAAAACCTAATAAAATAAATCAAAGGCATTATAAATAAATATTTCAATTAAATATAAACCACAAATAATATAAATAAACAAACAATTAATTAATAATATCCTCACAATCACAACTCCCAAGAGGATCAATCGTAATTAAAAATTAAAATATATTTCCTACCAACCCTTTCCAAAAACCAAGATTAGAAAAATAAAATATTATTTAATTAACTTACCCAATAATTCAACCAATAGAATAATAGGGTAGGTAGAGAGAATATATTTATTAACCCAAAAGTGTAAAAAGAGAAATAATGATAATATTATAGTCAACCAATAATAAAATAAACCATGGGCACAATTAATTATAAAAGCCCATTAATAAAATAACCAAAGGATATAAACAAATACCCACATTAATATAAAAACCACAAATAAATAATATATAATCCTTGGCATTAAATTAAATATAAGACCAAAGGATCAAATAATAATAATCTCTCATTAAGTTATTATTATTAAATATTAATATCAACTATTTAATTTAATTTATTAACTATGTAAATCATTAAATTTAATTTAACATTATTAAACTATATAAATCAATTAATTAATTAATAATACCAATAATCATAATACTTCAAAGGAAACCAACATAGGATAATTCAAGAGACCACTAGACGCTAAAATATCTCACACAAAAACACCAAACTGACAAGGGTGATCAACTTAAACCTAGAGTATAGAATAGGTTTTCATGTCATCTTCGATCAACTTGCCATTGGGATAAGACATGCTCAAACCTGTGAAGCCAAGTGGAGTTGATGTCTAGTACTTGTAAACCTGTCACCACCAATACATATACAACAACATATAACGTAATTAAATAGGCAAGTGAAGAGAATCACAACATCATATCATGCTCACAATGAGTGATATGACATCGTCTCTATCACAAATACACTTAGAAGACTATCACGAAAATCAAGCACCATCATAGACATCATCGTATCCAATATAATCATAATATAGGGTTAGTACATCATAAAATATCATCAAATCACTATACACAAGTATAAATCACACATATAAGATGAGTGCATAACGATCATCAAATAAGAGTCCATCATCATCCTCATAAAATCATAATGTCAAGTGCAAATATAATATGTCTTTCACCAATCAAGAAATATCCAAATCATAAGTAAATTCATAAAACCCAATCATAACATCACATAATAGTCTAAGTTATGCTAATATAGTCTATCAATGCACAAAAAAGGAAAGATGAATCAAGGAGGGGTACTACATATACACATACACATACACATATACATATAGATATATATAAATTAATGAATTATTCTTTGGTAAGCTCGTAAGCTCTTAATTCATTAATTCCAATTAATAAAGATCAAGTGTATTATAGATATCCCCAACACACTCAAAAATAATTAAGTAGTCACAGTTCATTTCCTAGACAAGGTGAACCTTAGGTGGACAAAACCTACAAGGTATAGATGCTATAACGACATTGCTGATACTAAGTCTCTCATCACCAATTCACAAAATCCACTCCACCTTGTACCTCAAGTACTTGCAATCAACTGTCAATCTCACACAACTTCACAAATTCATTAGATCAGGTTAGAGATAAAATATATAATCAAAGCATTAATTAAAAAAACATGATAATGTCAAAACATTCATTAATAGTATCATTAAGAGTTTATAACCATCATGTTGGGAAAATAGTGTCTCAACCTTTCATTTATATGACGTTACTATTTATAGTAAGTTTTCATTTGAGTACAAAATGGTACAAAATTCTCCCTGAAGCTTCTAGCTGGATAGATAAGCATTTCGGTAAAGTTATGTCATAAGATCATAGCTAGTTTTGAAGATATTAAATTTTTCATTTTGGAGGGGTCCAATGAAAGGTTTAAATTTGATTTTGAGGACTTTAGAGGCCCCAAAACACCTTGAAAAGTGGGCATAAATGGTGTAGTGGTTTACGAGGCAATAGAGCACTTCGTGAGCTTTTTGACACTTCAAACAATTCGTCAATAGGACACACGGTTCTCAAGTTATGGCCTCCAGAAGTTTGTACTCCTGAAATGAGATTTATAAAATACATCGGACAAATAAATAAGCTGTAAAATGGGAGGGACACATCATAGGAAATCTAGAAGGGAGATAAGGTTAGCTAAACCTTATTGGGTGGTTCTAGCCCATGGTTTTGTAACACTGTTTGATAGTTTCTTGTATTGTATCTCCTATATATTAGGTGCATGAGATATAAGTTGTATGTGAGAGTCTTATAGCTATTGAGTTACCTTTGAATCTTTGATTAGTGGTACTCCTGCAAAGATCTTGCTCTACAAATAGTAGTTTTATGCATAACATCAATTGTTTGTTCTTCATCTGCCCATTTAGAGCTTATATTGAGAAGAGAAGTTGTCAGTGACATCAGAAAGGTAGACTTCACATACTCAACCGACTTCAGGGACTCAAAGGAAGAGGCCCTTCCAAGGATATTGCATTGTTGGGCATCTTCAAAGCTAGGAAAAGAATCCTCTCCATTTAAGTCCTTTATGACTGAGATCGAATCCTCCTCCCTATTATTTGCTTGTAGATCCACATGGATTTCCCCTTCCTCCAGATCTTCTTCTTTTTGTTCATCACAGTTAGGGCTTGGCTTTTCTCCTTCATCAGATCTATTCAGGGCTCCTTCTTTATCTTCTTTCTTTGATTCCTTTATGCATACCTTATTATCATTTTCCTTTTGCTCAAAGGTCTCATGAATCATAACATTTTGTATCTCTTCTTCCGCCTTCTTATTGGAATTTTTAGCTTTCCACTATATCTTTCTCTCTTTTTTGGCTTTCTCCTTTTTAGCCTGCAACAGACATTTCTTAGCAATATGTCTAGCCTTTTTGCAGTAGAAACGCGCAAAAGGAACACTCCCATATTATAGCGGTTGGATCCATTTCCCAAGCCTGGAGTTAATCTTGATTGAGAGAGGCATATCCATTCCTTGAGCGACATCCACACAAATTATTGTAAAGGTGAGTCTTCTTCTAGCTGTAGTTGTTAGGTCAATGGATAGGAGTTCACCAAAAGCGCTTGCTAGACCATTAAAGACATCTTCAACCCAGAATTCTAGGGGAAGACCCAGGAGTCTTATCCACATAGGGGCCTAAGCACAAAAATAAGCATTAAGATCCAACAATGACGACCACTTTTGAAGCGCCAAAGAAGTTTTCCCTATCACCCAAGGGTCGCCACAAAGAATCCTAGTCATGTCTTCCTCACAGGAAAAAGTGAGGGAAAGAGCTCCTTTCGGCATAGTAGAGATTTCAACCTATCCCTTAAGAGCCTTTAGGCACACTACCTAGAGCTTACTGCTCAAATTACAATGACCCAGAAGGCTCCAACCCTTAGGGAGGGTTCACTACGTTACAATAAGATTTAGATAACAATCCAGAAAGAATGAACTGCAATAATAGCATCTGCTAATGCCTAATGGCATTTCCATTTCAGTACAAATGTCTTCTCTTCACCAATCTCTACTCTACACACTACACTGAAAGATAATATCTCTTGATCGTACATACATTATTCTCTGATAATGGCAACATTAATTTCTTGACCCCAAATTACATGAATATTACACCCATTTATACAAATCATCAACCTTGACTACAAGGTCAACCAAACCCATAACACCTAATTACAAAATTACATCACACAATACATAAATCAACCACCAAAACAATATAATGACATGGATAGCATAACAAGGACCTAAATCAAATATCCAAATGCTCATCACCACCAAAAATCACGCCAAGATCAATTGCAACATGTTACCCCACCAAAATACTGCATAACAAGAAGAACATCACTGGATCATGAAAATCACCAAAAACTTGCACAATAATCAATTTAAATCTCAAAGACAAATAGGACATGATTAGTAAATACAAACAAGAATGTTAGAACTATCCGCAATAGCTGCACCAATGTCACTTATTTAAATCTTCATCGATCAACACACTAACATTCAAGAACACTCAACAACAACAACTCAAATAAGAAAGATAGCTTCTGGAGCACTAAATCATGAACCACTTGACATGAAGATACACACGGGCATCCAAAACATTATCCCAAATCCATAGCACAAGATGTCATCATACTAGAGCTCACTGGATCAAAAACCAAACTCTACTAACCACTAAATAGAAAAACTAGAAACCTCAAATGCAATCACTAGATCAAGTGATATAATCAAGAAGACTTCCGGATCACTAAAAACAATTCTCTGCAATACCAAAATACAGGAATATGTTGACATCAATGGAAAACAACATATCCTAGCAGCAACAATGTCCAACAATCTTCCCCTTTGGCATTGATGGCAACATATGAATGTGAAAAACAATCAATGCAAATGAATAAATCAACACCACCAGATTTTGTTGGAATCCAAGAACACTGAGAGGGGGGGTGAATCATTGTTCTACTGTAATGATCAATTTTAACCTTATTAAAACACACATTCACCAACCTATATACTGGTACATATAGAATTGAAATAAGTAAAGCAACCAATAAGGCAATCACACAAATGAGTACCATAACACAGAGGTTTATACATGGAAAAGCTCAAAGAGGAAAAACCACAGTGGGATTTTTGACCCACAATATCAATCCACTAGCCATATGAAAAGATATTACAAAATATGGGGGCCTACACTTGTAAGAAGGCTTACAACCTAGAGCACACTGCTCAATCACAAAAGGAGTCTCACTAACTACATACAAATCCAGACTACAATCTAGAGAAATGATTGAACTGCAATGATAACATCTTCTATTCTTGGATATAGTTCTGGTTAAGCTTTCTCTGTTCCGGTCTAGAAACCCTAAACCCTTACCGGAATACCCTCTTACATAATCGTCGCATTCCTCATTACAAATATATCTCTCATGTAACACATAACCTTACACACTTCCATATCACAAAATGATCTAATCAATTGACCTATATACCCTTACAAACTTTCATGCCTTATGTCAACTTACATAGATAATTACAAAATGAATATACAAGTCGACTCAATTATATAAATACATAAATATCAAAGTCAATTGTTGATGTCGGATCTCCCAAATGATGTCGGCTTCCAATACCGATAACCTGAATGTGAACCATGTCGGCATGTAATGTCGGTAACCAAATAATTCCTTCCAACCGGTGAAGATATATGTTGGTGCTGGTGTCGGTGTCAGTGAAGTGTCTGTCGGTGATCAACTAAACTAAAATATGAAGTGGGAACATGTTGCCATCAATGACAACATATTGAAACCGATCAAATGAGTTTCAATTACCAACAATCTCCCCCTTTGGAATTGATGGCAACACTCATGTGAAAAATGATAATGGTTTCCATCTGTCGGTTTCATCCTGAGACTACTCCCCCTGAGCTGAATATCCATTTGTGAACATGATCTGTACAAAATACTCCATACCTCCATATCTCTTGATGCCAAAAATATATTTTTCACCTTTACCTCCCCCTTTGACATCAATGCCAACCAAAAATACCAAAAACCGGGACGAAGAATGAAAGACTGTACAAAAAATGTCCCAAAATACCTTACCGAAGTTGAATATACTTGAAAAGTTCTGGATAAGATTTCTCCAAAAGCTCAAGATAGGTATCCCAAACAGATTTGAAAGTGTCAGAAATAGATACAAGTCCATTAAGCATGTGAGCATATGAGTCTTTCTCATTAAGCTCTACTGGTGTGGTCTTATCAACCAAATCAATGTATTCCGTTAATAATCGATATTCGGAAATAGATACATGTCCATTAAGCATGTGAGCATATGACTCTTTCTCATTAAGCTCTACTGGTGTAAGTGCAGGCCCTCTGGATGATGAAATCCAGATTAATGACATCACTAGCACTAGCACATGAGCATGTGAGCATATGACTCTTCCTTGTCTTGGGATATCACTAGCACGTATCGTTCTAGCTCCACTTGGATCCAAGGGTTTGTTGCCTCCTTGTGGGTCCCCAATGACTAGATCCTTGCCATCCACCTGAGGATCTATAGTCTCAGGAGCATCCCGTGAACCATTCTTACCGCTTGCATCCTAGATTGTAGGGCTACATAGGGCTTCCCGCTTGTTGTCCATAACTTGTGTTCAATAATTCCATACGAACATAGGTGAATATAAAAAAATCTAATAGACATAGTCAAATAAATCTAATATTTTTTTTTAACTAGACTAGGTCATAACATGATGATTATTTGAAAACACTAGTTTACTAACATTAATCTAGTCACCTATATATACATATACATATACATATATATATATATATATATATATATATATATATATATATATATATATATATATATATATATATATATCTATATATATATATATATATATATATATTTATAAATAAATAAATAAAAGATATATTTTTACATCTACATATCTGTATACATAATATTTGTATGTATTGATATATAAATAAATAAATAAAAGTTGATTATATACTTTTACAACTGCATATATGTTCCATGGCATACCTATATAAATCTATAATAATATATAAATGTTTAACATGACATAGCATCAATTACCGTTTAACAAACTCTATATATATTAATAATATGCACATATACCTATATATTTATAAATATGTCACCAGAAAAATGGAGTAAATGAAATTTACTGTTAATAGAACACTCCTTTTCCAACCTCGTATGAAATTTACTATTAATAGCATCACTGGGAGCCCTAAACTGAAAGGCACAAAATGGTTTTATTTTCTTAAAATAAAGGAGGCTACAAATAATTTATTTGAGAGTAATGGAATTGGTTCAGGAGGATATGGAAGGGTATGCAAACATGCAGTTGTAATATCTCTGGGGGATGGTTCAAGCTATGCACATAGATTTTAAACAATTTTGCTGGAAAAAACCTCATCACTCGTACAAAATGAAATTGAGCTTTTTGCATCAAGCTAAGTCCAAAAATAATATAAAAGGGGTATTTTTGTTAAATAATATAGTATACAGTGCAGTGTGAAAGTTGTGTATAGAAATCAAATGTACATAAGTGTCTTTCAATAGAGCATAAAGCTGATAGAACTGACATTCTTGTAGATTGTTAAAAGTCTATGAAATTGGATATTTTTATGAACATATTACCACACAATTCCATTAAAACCATTTCAAACATTCCTGATTCTAAAATATAGAAATAAGCCAGACCTTCATTTTGCCTACCATAACTATTTCTCAAATTTCAACTCATCTCTCTTTGTAATGAACTGAATTGAATGCCATATCCAAATCCTCATTCTTGTAACTCAATCCAATTTTTTGGAAGAATATTTTACATCACTTAGTAGACAATACATAGGATATCGAGCTTACTTGATTTTCTCAAGTCTAGGATAATTCAAAGTTGGAGAACAAGGTTGTGAAATGTATCACCATCGGGTATAGTTATGGTGTGAAAGGATACAAGATTTGGGACCCTGTTGCACAAAAGGTAATTCATAGTAGAAGTGTTATTTTTAGAGAAATTAAGTCTCCTTCTGTTACATTGCAGTCAGAACAGACTAAAAAGGAAGATGTGATTCCATTCCCTTCTACACATGAAAGAGTTGAATCGAGACCCCTAGATAGGCAAGAAGTTGAGGAGAGCTCGTCTAGCTCTGAATCTTCAGAAGAGGAGGAAGAACCTCCAACTCAGTTTGTTCAAAGGTCTACAAGACATAGACAACCACCTGAAAGGTATTCACTTGATGTTTGGAGATGTATTTTTTCTTTGAATACTAATGTGGATGAACCAAAATCTGTAGAAGAGGCATTAGGCATGAATGATGCAGAATCCTAGAAGATTGCTATGGAAGAAGAAATGGCAGCTTTGAAAAAGAATGATACATGGGATCTTGTACCATTTCCTGAAGGATGAAAGCATGTTGGTTGCAATACGACACCATATGACACCTTGGGACACAATATGAAACCTTAGTAGACCATATGACCCCTTAGGATAATATGATGTCCTAATGGGTTAGATGGTGTTGTAAGAGGTCATATGGTGTTGTAACACATGTGTGGCCCCATAGGATCCCATATGACCTATAACGACACCATATGACCCATTAGGATATGACATGATCCCTTAGGACACCATATGAGAGGTAGTTATGGAGAGGGGTAGAGGGGGGTGAGGGAAATATCAAGAGAGAGAGAGAGATGGGGGTTAATTAAGGGGGAGGGGAGATGGGGAGAATGGAAGAGTGAAGTATCAACAAAGAGCCCAATGGGGTGAGTGTTGTGAGAGAGAGGGTAATTAGGGTGAAGAGAGAATGAGAGAGAGTTGGGGTAAAGTTAGATGGGGAGATAGGTGTGAGAGATAGATGGTAATTGGGGAAGAGAGAATTATAGATAGCTAGGGGTAATTAGGGGGTAGGAGGAGAGGGGGGATGGGAAATTATCAACAAAGGGAGAGAGAGAGATGAGGAGAGAGGTTCAAAGAGAGGTCTAGAGAGAAGGTATTAGGGGGAGGGGAGAGGGGGGAGAGGGAAGTATTAAAAAAGGGGGGAGAGAGAGGGGGGGAGTATCAACAAAGGAAGAGGGGGAATGGGAGAGAGCCCCCTAATTACTCTCTCTCTCTATCTCTTTGTTAATACTTCCCTCTCCTGCATTTCCCTCCCCCTATTTATCCTCTTTCTATCACTCTCTTCACCTCTCTCCACATCTCTCCCTCTCTCATTTTGTTAATACTTACCCCCTCTCTCTCTCTTCTTATCCACTAATTACACACAACTCTCTTTCACATTATTTCTTCCCCTCAATTACCCTCTCTCTCTCACCTCTCTCCTATGAATTTATAGATACTTTCCTCTCCCCCTCTCCCCACCCCCTAATTACTTTTTCCTCTCCCCCTCTCCTCCTACCCAGCATTAAACCCAAATTCCCCCTCTCATTCTCTCTTCACCCCAATCACCCCTGCTCTCTCTCTCTCTCTCTCTTCACCTACCACCTAATTACCTCTAGCTCACATCTCTTCAAATCTTTTCCATCTTTAACTCCATATGTGACTGTCTTGTATTTTTAGAAAGAAACTAGTTTTGTACCAATTTAATGTGTGCTCTCCAAATATATGCATCTTGGTAAATGTTGCAAACCACCACATATAGCACAAGAACCTTCCAAACAAGGCATCTTATAATAAATGAAACCATCATGTCTATTACATAGCACACTTGAAATAAATTATCTTACCGACTTAGGAGGTGTTTGTATATTGCATTCCTACAAAACATTGTTAGTGTGCAAAGTAGAACAAATATGACAAAAAATATCATAGTGCATGGAAAGTTCAATATGCATCCTACAACAACACGTGGTGCATACATGATTAATCTTAATATAAAAAGGTTTTGTCATTTCAAAAAATCTTTGAGAAATTCTTATTTGAGGAAACTTTTGAAGGAATATTTCATAAAATTTAGTTTGAGTCATATCCAAATAGTGTTTGGCATGTGGCTCACAATTTGTAGACCCAATTCGCCTTCTAACAACATCTCTTTGGTTGGGCGAAACTCTTGTGTTGTCATGCCAAAAATTTTCAATTAATGTTCTTAGTACATCAACAACAACCTTGTCTTTGCGTGGTAGTCTACCCGAGAATGCCCAAAGAGAATTATTTTTTGGTTCCTCTATTTTTTCCAGCCTCTTTAATTCTTTACTTAATGTTGATCTACTAACATTTAATGACTTACTTGTTTTTCTTATCAAACGATCTTTTTTTATTTTCTTGCTCATTATGGTTGATGTAATGACATATCGAGTAGAATTAGAATCTTTAGTACGTGATTTTGAACCAATAGCTTGATATGCATCAAATAGATTTCTCACAATAGTTCTTTCACTATTACTTTCAAATGATCTTAGGCCTAGAATTTTCATTCTCTTTAAAATTCAAATTTTTAATCATTCGAACAATTAATTGACATCTTGTGGTTTGATTTAAGTTTTTAAAATAGTTTTTCCATATTATTTTAACCATTCTCCTACAAGTTCATTCATTCATTTTATTGGACATTGGCTTCAATATATTCTCATCGATGTCAAGTATATACATTGGTTTCCTACGAATGATTCTAGGAGGTGTTAACATCGGTGCATTATGTACATTCAATTCATCAAATAGAGAAGGTGTATGTTTATCATTTAATTGATTATTCAATGCGGTATCTTCTTCAATTGCATTAGGTCCATACGGTAAATCAAATGTCTCTTCTTTAATTGCATTAGGTGCATTGTGTTTGTTTGGTAAATCAAATTGAGATGTTGAGGATGACATACCTTCTTCTCTCATTGTTCTTATGTCACGTAATTTCTTCATATGTTGCCTTTATCTTTCCTTTTCAACCTCTTGTTGTTCCATCATTCCTCATTTGTTCTTTCACGTGGTTGATATCCGTTGTCCTAAATAGAATCATATTACATATATATGTAAACAAAAGTTCATAAACAAACAAATAACCATAAATATGCATCTTATCACTATTTTTTAGAATCAAACTATTAAAAAATCACAATACTATTGAAAAAACTAATAAGAACAACAATTCAATTATGTGGAATCATGCAAAAACAAAAAATTCACTTACTTCTATCTATAACAAAATGATAGAAGTGTAGATGCAATTCTAGTGGGGCCTTCAACGACCTCAAAAACTTCTTTTGAGGTCGTTGAGGCTCCTAGGGAACTAAAACTATGTCTATGTACCATGTACGTGCTACATTAATAACTACATACGCACTATTAGTCCATAAAATGTTAGCAAGCCCAACAATATTTTTCCCCATTCTATACTAATAAGTAGTGCGTACGCACTCCTAAGCCTAAAAAAAGTTATTGTAGGATAGCAAATAATGGGATCAGTACCCCATACATGCTTACAAGTAATAAGTACCACGTACATGCTTGCAAGTAATAAGTACTGTGTATGCGCTCCTACGCCTTAAAAAAGTTATGGCAGGGCAGTGAACTAATAGGTTCAGTACCTCGTACACGCTATTGGTAGTAGAAAAAATGTGAATGAAAAGGGAGGGAGGAGGAGAGAGAGAGAGAGAGGGGGGGGGAGAGAGAGAGAGAGAGAGAGAGAGAGAGAGAGAGAGAGAGAGAGAGAGAGAGAGAGAGAGAGACTAGTGGGGAGGGAGAGAGGAGGGGGGTGGAAGGGAAGGAGGGAGAGGAGAGGGCGGAGGGAGGGAGAGGAGAGGAGGGAGGGAGGGAGAGGGAAGGAGGGAGAGGGAGAGGGAGAGAGAAAGGTGGGTAGGAGGGAGAGGAAGAGAGAGAGAGGGAATGAGGGAGAGGGAGAGAAAGGAAGAGAGAGAGGGGGGAGGGAAGGTAAAGAGAGGGAGAGAGGTAGAGGGAGGGAGAGAGGGAGAGAAGAGGGGGGAGGGAGGGAGAGAAGAAGGGGTTGGAGGAAGGGAGAGGGAGAGTAGGGTAGGGAGAGAGAAAGAGGGAAGGAGGTTGAGGGAGAGAGGAAAAGAGAGAGAGAGAGATAGAGATAGAGACAGAGACAGAGACAGAGACAGAGACAGAGACAGAGACAGAGACAGAGAGAGAGAGAGAGAGAGAGAGAGAGAGAGAGAGAGAGAGAGAGAGAGAGAGAGAGAGAGAGAGAGAGAGAGAGAGAGAGAGAGAGGGGGGGGAGGGAGGGAGAGAAGAATGGGTATGGAGGAAGGGAGAGGGAGAGAGAGAGGGGGGGAGATTAGGCAAGAGTGAGAGGGGGGAGGGAGGGAGAGAGAGAGGGAAGGAGGGAAAGGGGGAGAGAAGGAGAGAAGGAGGGAGAGGGAGAGATGGAGAGAGAGAGAGAGAGAGAGAGAGAGAGAGAGAGAGACGGGGGAGGGAGGGAGAGGTAGAGGGAGGGAGAGAGAGAGAGAGGGAAGGAGGGAGAGGGAGAGAGAAAGGAGGGGAGGAGGGAGAGGAAGAGAGAGAGGGGGAGGGAAGGTAGAGAGAGGGAGAGATGTAGAGGGAGGAAGAGAGGGAGGGGGAGAGGGAAAGTAGAGAGAGAGAGAGAGAGAGAGAGAGAGAGAAGGAGGGGGGAGGGAAAGGGAAAGAGGGAGAGAAGAAGGAGGGGAGAGGGAGAGGAAGAGAGATTGAATCCAGGACACAATATGACCCTTAGAACACAATATGACCCTTAAAACATTTAAGGGGTCATATGACACTATATTATCCCTTAGCACACCATAGGAACTATAACAACACCAAATAGTGTCCTAAGGGGTCATGGAACACCATATGACCCTTTAGAACACCATATGGTGTTGTTATAGGTCATTGGTGTCCACAGGGGTCATATGGAATCCTATGACCCCTTAGGAGACCATATAGTGTTGTTATGGATCGTATGGTGTCTTAAGGGGTCATATGGTGTCCTAAGGGGTCATAGGATACCATATGAGCTCTTAGGAAATAATTTGACCTCTAATGACACCTAAGGGGTCATATGGTGGGCTAATAAAATGATATATTAAATTTAAAGTTATGAATAGAACATCATACAATATAACATCAGTAGTTTAGTTTTGATATAGCTAAGTTAGACTATTGTCAGCATAAGAGAGACTCCAAGGGAACAAACAATGAGGCTTCTCTAAAAAGCAAGTGGAAGAGCTTGACTTGATCCTAAGAGTACTGCCTAAGTTCTAAAACATATGATGCTATTAAATTTTCAAGGTTATAGGACTGATCTTGATTGTGACTATAGGAATTAAAAAAGAAGGAAAAGCGGGAGGGAGAAAAGAAGAGAAAGAGGGATGGGGTATGGAGGAAGGGAGAAGGGGAGAGAGCAAGAGAGAGAGGGATTGGGTATGGAGGAAGGGAGAAGGGGAGAGAGTGAGAGAGAGAGGGATGGGGTATAGAGGAAGGGAGAAGGGGAGAGGTAGAGAGAGAGAGAGGGAGAGAAGGAGGGGGGAGGGAGAAGAAGATAGATCGAATCTAGGACACAATATGACCCCTATCAACATCTAAGGGGTCATAGGGTGTCCTAAGGGGTAATATGACACTATATTATCCCTTAGCACACCATAGAACCTATAATGACACCAAATAGTGTCCTAATGGGTCATAGAATGCCATATGACCCTTTAGAACACTATATGGTGTTGTTATGGGTCATTGGTGTCCCGAGGGGTCATATGGCATCCTATGACCCCTTAGGACACCATATGGTGTTGTTATGGGTCGTATGTTTTCTTAAGGGGTCATATGGTTGGTCACAGGACACCATATGACCTCTTAGGAAACAATATGTCCTCTAATGACACCTAAGGGGTCATATGGTGGGCTAATAAAATGATATATTAAATTTAAAGTTATGAATATAACATCATACAATAGAAAATCAATAATTTAGTTTTGATATAGCTAAGTTAGACCATTGTCAAAATAACAGAGATTCCGAGAAAACAAACAATGAGGCTTCACTAAAAAGCAAGTCTAAGAGCTTGACCTAACCCTAAGAGTATTGCCTAAGTTCTAAAACATATGATGCTATTAAATTTGCAAGGTTATAAGACTGATCTCAATTGTCACTACAGGAATTACAGAAGAAGAGAAAGACAGAGGGAGAGAAGAAGAGAAAGAGGGATGGGGTATGGAGGAAGGGAGGAGGGAGAGAGAGAGAGAGAGAGAGGGGGGGGGGGGAGGGAGAGGAAGAGAGATTGAATCCATGACACAATATGATGCTATTAAATTTGCAAGATTATAGGACTGATCTTGATTGTGACTATAGAAATTACACACTTGATTTCCTTCATGGGTATGTACCATTCCAAGCCATTTGACAAGTGATGATCATCATATACTACCACTACCATGCATACAACAAACTTTAATTTCTTTAGGTGACAGGTGTTTTGTAACAACATGGGAACTCTCGCATACCCACCACTATCATTCTCCAGGACATCATCTGTGTTTCTCTTCCTGCCAATTGTTTCTTTCTAAAAAACATATTGTAGGTACTCTGACTCATCATGTTGCTTTGTTGATACTATTTTCCACATCTTCTATGCTCATTAAAAACACATTCGAGAAGAATATTGCTGTAGGTTTCCTTGTTTGTCACGGTAATGCACCCGTGGTTCAATTTCAAACCCTATTCCTCCTATTCAATATACACACACAAATCCATCAGTCAATTTTCTTAGGAGAGCATACATGATAAAAATCAAAGAGGAAGTTGCAAACAAGAAATAAATTCACTTACTTCTATAGAAGTGTAGACACAGTTGCAGTGGGGTATGGAGGGAGGGAGGGAGAGAAGAAGAGAAAGAGGGATGGGGTATGGAGGAAGGGAGAAGGCGAGAGAGCGAGAGAGAGAGAGGGATGGGGTATGGAGGAAGGGAGAAGGGGAGAGAGGGAAGGATGGGGTATGGAGGAAGGGAGGAGGGGAGAGAGGGAGAGGGAGATAGAGGGGGGAGAGCGAGAGAGAGAGAGAGAGAGAGAGAGAGAGAGAGAGAGAGAGAGAGAGAGAGAGAGAGAGAGACCTTGTATGCATTTTAGAGGGGGAGACAATACATTTATGTGTATATATATTATATATATACATATATATATATATATTATATATTATATGGATATACACATTATATATACAATATCATATTATAAAAATATTATATATACAATATACAATAGCGCATATGCATTGTTTATAGTAAAAAGAGCATGTACGCGTTGTTTATAGTAAAACGAGCGCGTATGCACTTCTTACATCATAAGTACCCCATACATTCTTTTGACTGTTTAGGCTTGGAAATAGGCCTCGATGACAAAACTATGATTCAGAAGTTTGATTTCCCTCCATTTCTCTCATTTTTGACATGTTTTATTTTATCAACTTGTTTTATCGACTTTGTCATCATCAGGTTTACACTTCATCAAGTGGGTATTTCTAAAATTGCCACCATATTTTCACCCATCTTCTAAGATTTCTAACCATATAATTTTTTTTAAATTTGAACAACAATAACATATTATTATTGAATTTCTTTTACCGGTGTCTCCATAGTTCTCACAGACATAGGTGCACCATTTTTTTAATAAATTTTTATATACTTATCTAAATTTAAAAAACTTTATTTATTATGGTAGTGCACTTGATTCTTTACAATTTTTTTAAAAAATGTATTTTCAATTTGTTTAGTGCAACTTATGCTTCACGCATGAACATGTACCTAATTTGTAGGATGTGCTCGATTGGAAAAATCATTAAAAAAAAATAATTAACAAAAAATTACAAAAAAATACACATCTTCTAGTGCTCACTCTTAACTATCTTTCTGCCAAAGGATTTGTCAAAATACTAAATCTAACTATGAATTTTTTGATGCTCACACAGACACTATGTTATGTTTTTCAGAAAAAATCAGGGTCTATTTTTCGTGCGTGAAGGATTTTATCCCCTTAATCGTATCAAAATTTGAAAATTTTTAGTAGTTTGGAAACTAGATTTAGAGTACTACAATATTTGTTCTTTTATTATCTTCATATCTTGAGTGGATGACTTTCAAATTTTGCCTCCATGTTCAGGTTCACTTGATTTTGGAAAAAAAGTGTCCACTTATACCCCCTTTTTGACCACCATCTTTGTGCACTTAGCCACATGACCTACCTAAATGGGTAGTATTATAGTTCCTTTGGATGATCTCTCTTTATCATCATAAGCTTTGATAGTGATTTTATTTTTGGGATCAATAGCCTCCTCAAAGAAGCCCAATGCACAGATAAGCTTTAGAGTACATATATTGAGCCCAACTCCATCTATTAATACTCTTTTTACCCGATGTTTATAGACTAAGACCTCGATATGTAGTGGGGTATTATGCAGATGATTCAAGGAGACATCATCGTGATCAGAAAAAGATATGTTATGTGACACCATCATATGGGCCTCCATGGCTTGGAATCGATCAATATCCAGATCATTCAGAATGATTTATTCAATAAGAGCTTGCTCCAAGATATCCTTGTGTTTTGGTGAAAGTTTGAGCAACTCAATTATAGATATCTGAGCGAGTGTTCTTCGTAGTTGGTCAACCAAGTTATATTGAGTCTTGGGGAGAGTTGTTGATGTTGATGTGTTCCCTTTCAAGATATATTTATGCATTTTTGTTGTCACATTTATCGACGCATGTTCTCATTTGTCTTTGATTTTTATGACATTCAATTGATTGTTAGATGCTGATATGTGATTGATGGTGTTTTTCATATATGTGATTAATATGAGTTCCTTTGGTGTTATTTGACGCTGATGCTCCTCCCTTGTCATAATTGGGAAGAGTATTTTTGAAAGCTTCATGGTGACCATTGGTTTTATGACCATTGAACATTAAGTCACCCTTGTCTATTATGTCTTGAACTATGTTCTTCAACCTCATGCAGTCATTTGTGCTATACCCCTTATTTCGATGATAATCACAATAATATGAGTCATTCCACCATGGTGGTTTGACTTGGGGTTCAAAGTTGCTTGTGGCTGGCAATGTGTTGATCTTATTTGCCAATAGCCCTTGAAATGTTGATTCTAAGGTTTGTCCTAATCGCCTGTATATTCATCAATACGAGAAAGTATTAGTGTTGCCTCTTTGGTTTGTGTTGTTCCCTTGGTTATTTTTATTGTTGTTGCCTTGGTGATTCTTATTGTTGTTTGACGTTAAAGCTCCTTTGTTGGTATTTTGTTGATAAGTGTTAGTGCCTTGATTAACACTTTTTTTCATCATTATTGGATGGTGGGTTGCCTGATAAAGTCAACACTAGTTGTTTAGACTTTACATTGTTGGCATCGATTATCCCATCATTAACAATGTTTTTATTCCTTGTCCAAAATCTGGACTTGTCTAAATTGTTGTTATTGTTTTGATTGTTAAAGGTGTTATTATTTGATGAACTAACACATTCTTTAAAGAACTTAAAGGTTCCTTTCTTGATGGAAGCTTCCTCTACTTGGATGCCATTTTCTATTAAGTAGCTCTGTAAATGCCAAGTCACAACCTTCAACACACTTGCAAAAGGTGTATCCATTTTCTAGTTTTGGCCATCATATGTACCTATAAACATGTAATCAAGGGACCTAATAAACAAAAAATCAATCCCCACTTGGCATAAAGATCTAATAGGGTATCCACATAGCCCCATCAATACTCCCTTGTGGCTTATAACTTCTAATGGTGTGGCATATGTCTTATCCATGGGTATTTGCCTTTGATTTTATCAACATTAATTTTTTTCTAACATTTGGAATTTGATGTTTGTAAGCTAAGATTCAAATTTAAACTCATGATTATATAGTGTTCATAGAGAGGCCAATTCCCCCTCACAAATAAAATTATTATAATACTCGCTTCATGCTGATCCAAATGAGCAGTTGGAAGGAACAATTTATTTCTCCATAAGAATTGTTTTTTATTTCTAGTGCATGCTTATTAAAATGGTTCATTTATAAAAAAATGATTATGTAATAACTTTTGATTGGTAGGTTGAAATTGAGCACTTCTTTTTGTAAAAGTTATTTGTCACATTTCCCATATATTTGACCTTGTTGCATTATAAATTGCACTAAGTTATAGAGTGCAAAAACTAAGGGGTCACCTATTGTTGCATCAGGGAGGGTGTCTTTAGACATGTGCTATTGAGCACTTCCATGAGTCATGTCTTTCAACACTTCCAAATTTCCTTTTTAACCATTTATTTTTTCACCTAAGTTTTACAAAAAAAATCTACTAAGCTTGGAGTCTAACAAACCCATTAAGCCTTTGACAATTTCCAATTATCATGATTAAAAATTGGCCATTTCCCGTATGGTAAATAATCAAGGGTTATATAGGGTTACAATGTGTGTTAATAAAATCAATGTTATAAAATATAATGAGAGTGGTTTAATAAGTATTATCGATCCTTAGGATTATTGTGTTTAAATATATTTTTATAGCTTCTATGTTGAGAAATATACAAATTCAATATGAATGATTGTATAGATAAATCTCTTCACATTAAATAATTGTTTCTGGATTCGATTGTGTAAGACAATTTTTATCATCAACATTTCGAATCACACTCCATGATTCATCATCAGGATGAACATGAATACCAAGGAGATGTTTCTCATTAAGCTCTACTGGTGTAAGTGCAGCCCCTCTGGATGATGAAATCCAGATTAATGACATCACAGAGAGAAAGCGGGGAGGGAAAAAGGCCCTAAATCAACACCTCAAACTACTTCTATGAAAACTAGGAGAAGAGCCAAAGCTTATGTGGGCTCAAACCCAACAAGGCCAGAAAGGAAATAAGCTACTCAAATGAGGGATCTGGAAGCCATTAATAATATAGCCGATGGAACCCAGCTGACCATCCATGATTTATGTTCTTTTAAATGAATATGAAGACTATTTCATGGAACATACACGGACTTAATGGTCTACATAAATAGGAGACTCTTAGGAACCTTGTTAGAGATCACAAACCTAATATTTTTTTGATTCAAGAAAGTAAAATTCCTAAGGATAAAGTGAAAAAAATCAAAGTGTTTAAGAATTGTGGGGTTTTGGAGGGTAGTTCGGATGGTGCCTCTAGTGGCACAGTTTTCTTATGGGTTGTTTTGTTCTATCTACAATGAGACAATACCCTGCAGTAGTATGTGCAAATATTACATTGGGGAATGCGCATGTCATGGATACCTTGTGACCATGTGTCTCCATCATTTTAGAAACACCATGAATGTTTCATTGTTCTTTTGTTTCATATTACACACATCAAGCATGGTGATTGCGTGTTGGATGTTATAGGAGTATTGTGTTATGAAATTATTTACACACTCATCAAATGATCTGATGGGAGGTGTGAGTTTTGACAACCACTCCATTGTTTTCCCTCCCAAACTTCTTGGGAATAATCTCATTAAGTATGTGTAATTGTAAGAAAACTCCAAGCTCATGGTACAAAATTCCCAAACGTGATCATGGGGATTAGTCTTACCATCGTATTTGTCATACTTTGGTATATCTGAATTTGGGGGAGAAGGTACCATGTTCAATCTCCTATCAAAAGGATAAGGACAAATTTCATCTAATGAGTATCATACCATGGTCCCTTGTTGCATGTCTTGCATTTGTCTTTGAAGCATCTGGAGTTGTTGTGTAAGAGCAGCTAGGGGTGCATTAGTCCTTTGATGGGGATTTTACTCTCTTTCATTAAGATTGTCCCGATTGCGGGTATGGTCTTGTTCGTGAGTGTTATTTTGTTCATGGGTGTGATCTCAATTGCGTATGTTTCTTGATATTGTGTTTCCTCTTCTCTCAATTGTTCTTGATAATCATAGTTTCTTGCCCTTGTTCTTGAAATTCTCTCATCTATATTCCTTAAGTTTTCCATGTCAAAATCCTAAAGAATATTGACTCTTTTGCTAGTTCCTCAAGAATATTAACTCTTTTGCTAGTTAGCATGAGTAGATATTTTTTCTTATCCTCTTCTATAAGTCTTTCTCCGAGTTGTTGGAAAGCTGCATTCTCTTGATATTCCTGGAGAAGCTCATCGGTGATCTCTGTTTCTCCCATATTTGCATATTCATTAAAAGGATTGGACACTCTACGACTCATACTTGATTTTGGTTGTGATTCCTTCTTTTTGTTTCTTCAAGATTGAGTGACATCGGGCATTAATATATCTCTACCATAGTGAAATATTCTTCTTCTATTGGGGTTCTTAGTGGAGTTGGTGGCTCAGGTCAATCTTCGTTGTAAGTGATAAGAAACTTTGGAAACAAGGCATGATTAATCCTTCCTCCACTATTAAGGTGTTGGTTGAATGTTGCTTTCTGAATGTAAGCCCTACTTCTCAAAAGTTCTTTGTCAAATTCATTGGTTTTTCTTTGGATATACAACCGCATATGATGCAAGAATGCACGATGTGATGTAAAGAGTTAACAGTTGATATAGAGAAATTTACTCCTTTTGATAACTGACTTAGAACTAGGTTGTCTCTTCTTCAACTTAGTCTTTTGATGAAGAATTCATCTTCTCACAATATGGGTAGTGGTCATACACAAATGATCAATGTTGATGTTGATGTTGGATATGGATATTTCATTTTGGAAACTCAAGTTTTCTTGTCAAGTAGAAGTTTATTTTGATTTTCTTCTATGACAAAGTGTGTCAAATGATATGAATCAAGTTTCAGGATCTAGAAACTTAATTTGACAACTTGAGGACCTAACTAGGTATTAGAAATTGTTAAGGTAACATCTCACTCAACAAACTGATGAAGATGATGATGATTCATTAGGCATCTCAGGGCCTATCAATGTTGACAACATGAGTGCATCTGAAATGATAAAGATTGCAAATGTTATGCAATCTAGAGTGCACAAAAAGAGACTTAAGGAACAAAGGATTGAAGCAAAAACTATTTAGAAAGCAATAGACATTCTAAGAAATCTGCTACTGGACATCTATCTTCACCTATTAGCAAGCTTGGTTAATTAGTCACTAATGCATCTGACAAGCTCACATCACTTGAAGAATCAACCCATGCTTATGTAGAAAAGAGTTATAGGAAAAAGCGTGGAGAGTAGATCATGAAGAAAATTGATACCGACAAACTAGCTCTATCACATAATAAAGCTTTATTGGGAAAAGCTATTGAAACAAGAGAAAAATATCTTGCTTCTACCTCGAATTTCTAATTATTTTATTCTGATATCACAAAAAGGCGAACAAAAATAGAGCAAGAGATAGAAAAGATATGCAATGCATATGTCCCACTTCATGACTCTATATTTTCTTTTATCAAATTTGTAGATGATTTGTGCAATAGGTTGGATACTTATAATCATGAGAAAGCAAAGCGACTCCGGTCACTAAAGGATTTGAAGGGTCAACTTACAACACAAGTGGACATCCTACAAAGAGCCTACACTAATATTGAAGCTATTTTACCTATCCTAGAAACCTATTAACTGGATTCCATGGAAGAGTTAAATTCACATATTATGCCTACACTTGAGTACATTGAGAACGTGCTAGAGACATGGACAAAAGCCATATCACAGTTGAAGAAGAACTTTAATGTTATTTTCATGAGACTAGCTTATGCATGAATCTTGATTCAGTTTTTTAATTTGTTGTTGTATATGCTAAACACTTTGATACAAATTTTCTATATATATATATTTATTTTACTTTTTCAATTTGGCATTGTTGTCAAAAGGGGGGTAGAAATATGTATGTGTGTTTTTGAAAATTTTGTATTATGTATGCATTAAGGGGGAGCATGTGTATATGTGTAAATTTGTTTTGTATGCACACTTAGTGGTATTACTATAAAATTTTCTAAGTGTTGCCATCAATGCCAAAGGGGGAGATTGTTGGCTTGATGATGATTATAATGAATTCATCATATGTTGTCATTGATGAAACACATACACACATATGTTTATTGCCTACCAGTGTAACTTCAAAGTTGTTTACACTACAACCGGTATACTAAAGGTTCATTTCTAATTGGTACTTGGAGATAACTAGTGTATGCATGGAGATAACCACTTGGTTATACATGTCTCAACATCAACAAGAAGATCCAGTGGAGACTATCTCAGAAGCGTCAAAATCAAGTGGTTTAACTCTAATCGGTATTGTGTTCCAATCGGTAATCATAGATTGTGTGATGAGTTATCACCAATAACAATTTTTGGCAGTATTTTTGTGATGAGTTATGATCACTTGACCAGATACACTGCACCTAGGTAATTGTGTTATAATTTCTTGAGGCCGACATGAAATCTAAATGTCTATATATTGACATCACAATGAATTAGGCTATATGAGTGAAAGTGATATGTTGTGTGCGAAAAGAAAAAGTGTTAAGATGCAGAGTATTGTAGCATCCTAAAATTGCGACACTTGCAATTTCGATTGCATTTCGGTCTTCACGATGGCGACGCAACACGCAACCTGAATAGAGACCCTGAAACCTGATTATGACACTGAAAACTACATTTTTCAAGTACCCTGGCCTAAACCTCCTTGCACCCTGCTGTCCCGGGAGGTGGGACCAGAGTGCCCAATGCCCTGGTCCTTCAAGACTAGGGTGCCCAGCGCCCTGGTCCCCAGGACCATGGCGCCCAGCGCCCTGGTCCCTGGGTCCTATTTTGGGCCCGGTCTCTTTTGGACTTCGGGTCTTTATGTTTGCAAATTGGAAAATTATCTTTCCTGGTCGGCCTAAGGTCGGGAAAATCAGTCTATCAGCCCTAATTGACAAGTATATAAATGACATTTTCCTCTTTCATTCGACATGATGGAAAAGGCGTGGAAACTATACTCAAGCATTCAAGCATTCAAGCATTCCTTCAAGCAATTGATCATTTCAAGTCTCCATTCAAGGCTAAGTGTTGCATTCAAGACAAGGATTCAACCATTGAAGAGGAGATCACATACTATATGCTACATATAACATACTACTACAACAAACATACAACATCTATACCTTCGCACATAAGGATACAAACATTCTTAGAACAAGGTATTAGTACTTGTTTTACAGTCATTTACATTTATAGCACTTGCTCATTTCTTGGTTAATTCCAAAACCGGGGTTTGACCTAAAGGCAAACCCCTAATCCCTAACCCCCCAATCGTCTTCGCTTTTCTGTGTGTAGGTTGCAGGTATGCGGCTAAAATTGAAGATCTGGAATCCTTGTGCAGAGATGAACAGATCCCCCTTCGTTTCGCGGATTTTTCGGAGGACCATGGCGCCGGGCGCCATCGTCTTGACAACTTTTGCTCAAATTTGTAAGACAGCGCCGTATCAACATTTTACTGCCAATTCCAGGTCCGCAGCTTCATCCTATATCCACATCTCAATTTATAAGCGAATCTTTGTCACTTTCTATGCATTCCTAGCTTAATTCTTCTATGCACATTCTTTACAAAAGAGGGTAGCCTTGCTTTCTTAACCCTTGAAACACATTTAGCATCCTATCTTGTATTGCGTGGGATTGGATCTTGTGGGTTTCAACCCCTCTTTTGAATGTAAAGTCTCTCCCCTAAGTGAAAACCATCAACCCTAGTGAATCTCCCTTCTCTCTCCTTGGAGTTGGAAGAGGGGAGAGCAACTAGGGTTCGATCGCAATTTTCCGCTTTACATTTTGGTGAACCCGACGTGAACATCCTTTCTGATTATTCATGATTAGATCTGAAAATTGGATTCCTTGATTACATTTCCATGTTTGATCTTTTGCAAAATTTTAGAGGTTAATTGCATAAAAACCCTAAATTTTCTTTTTAAGTAATTAAACTTGTGAAATGTTTAATTATTAATGCTTGCTTCAGATCTGCCCTTCTATTACAAATTATCAATTCATATTTGTGCTTTAATTCTGAAAATTAAGTGGTTAAGTGTCAAAACCCTAATTTTTGAAACCCTCTTGATTCAACCTTTGTCCGACAATTTCACTGATCAAAACATCTCCAAATCAGCTGTAACTTTGGATTGCGCAAAAAAATCACAATATCTTTCATCCCTGAAAATTTGGAAAAAAGTTGCAAGGACCGTGTGCACTCCGAGCGCCATCGTCCCCGACATTTTTTTCGAAATTTCGGGAGCGAGATCTTACTGTATTTTCCTACTAAAATCTAGAATTTTGGCTGATTTTATCAATTTTAACACCTTCAAAATTACAGTCAAAGTTGGTCTTGTGATTGCTTGGATTAAGGCTTTTAAACATTCAAAAAATCATCGAAATTGAAATTTTGTGTCAAAATTGTGTTCTTACTGTCCTAAATTTGAAAAGTGTGTTTGCATTCATTCGAAATTTCAGTGCTTTATTCAAATTCTTACAATTTGTGACTTTTGAAATTAAGTGCTTAATTACAACAACTTTAATTTCCGCTTTCAAAATTGAATTTTGCGTGAAATTGAGTCAATTTTTAAATTTCAAAGTTTGCATTGCTCTTGGCATTCCCTCTAAAATCATAACATTCAAAATTTCAGTTTCCCTCTCTTTTTCAAAATTCAAATTTTGCATTTTTCGACAATCTTGGTAGGGTTCAATTTCGAGATTGCAACTTTAATTTGGCCTATCTACAGATCGTAAAATCACTCAATTTTTTTAGATCAGCTCTAACATCATCATACCTTTCATCCCTGCAAATTTCAAAAAAAGTTGCAAGGACCGTGTTGCACTCCGAGCGCCACGGTCCTGGACATTTTTTTCGAAATTTCGGGAGACTGTCGTGATTGCATTTAACAACTTAAATCCAGAAGATTGGCTGATTTTACTGAAAATTGCTACCTCTAAATTCAAAAATTTCTCTCTCTCTCTCTAGTGCATGAGTTTTACAACAATAAGCCCTACTTACACTATTCCCGTTAGGCGAAGCCTTAGAATTAAGTCCTTCCAAGGTTTAATTACTGAGGAGATGGAATCTAATTTGAATAGCCTTTTTAACAAGGACGTGGGTAATTCCTCTAATCCTCCTAATGATGAAGAAGCTCTCCATGAGGTTTCTGTAGAACAACTTTCGAAATTGGATAACCAATTTGACGATTTTCGATAGTGGATGTCTCAAGAATACCCCGATAGTCAAGCTCTTCCTTTAATTGAGGGTCTAAAACGTATGCTTCAAAGTGATAAGAATGGAATTGATATTTTGCGTGGTATTGCACACATTGTGGATTCGAATGTGATGCCTATGAAGAGTTGTGCTGAAAATTTGTGTTATACACAACCTCCTACTCAAGTCAATCATTCTATTCCTTTGATGACTTCTATTGCTAGCATACCTACCTTTACACCAAACATAATGGCTACTTCTACACAAGACATTCCTCCTATGATCACCAGTCATGGGAGCAACCCTTCTTCTTTGATTAACCCTCTTCCTTCATTTAATCCGATTTCTTGATTCATTCCTTCAATGAATGTCCCTATTATATCTCCACAAATGAACATGACGCAAGGGGGCAATTCATTCAATCATTCTATTCCTCCTTGTAGTGTTCCTCCTGTCCAATCATCTCCTATGACTAATTATCATAGAGTCCCACCACCTTACTCTTTACCTTCTTTCAATAACATAACACCTCCATCACAATCTAACATGTCCAATATGAACTCTTCGACTGAAGCGACCATTAACAATCTTGCACAAACTGTCTCTTCTTTACAGCAACAAATTGCCTCTATGAATCAATCCAAGTTTAGTGTGCCCACATTTGATGTTGCGAGCCCACTTTCTCTTGATATTGTTAGAGCTATTCCCCCTAAACATGTTGAAATTCCGCATTTGGAGCCTTATAATGGTAAGGGTGATCGTCTAACACATGTTAAGACTTTTCAAACAATATGTACTGATTTTGCTTATGACCAAAGGTTGCTTGCAAAACTGTTCACTAGAACATTAGGAGACAAAGCCCTACAATGGTATTGCTCGTTGCCTTCCTACTCTATTACTTCTTTCGAACAACTTGCAAATGCTTTCATTCAACAATTTCAAAACAATATAAGTCCTAAAGTTACTTTGATTGATTTAATGCATTGTAAACAAGGTGTTAAAGAAAAAGTGACTGATTTTATTCGTAGATATAAGCATTTGTATGCTCAAATTTCTTTTCCAGTGCCTGACAATGATATTCAAAGAATCTTTATTTCTAATTTACAAAAAGATATTCGAGACAAACTTCTGTTTTCTAAGTTTACTTTTTTCCAACAGTTGTGTGCAACTCTTCACAATTATCAACTGACTGTGAGTCAAATGGAACAATCACATCCTATGGCTCCGAGTGATAAGGGTGATAGCAGTCAACAACCATTTGGGAAGTTTAAACCGAACAGAGATTCCATCAAATTCAATGAAAACATCATCAACAACAATGTGAATGCAGCATCAGGTGTGCCTCCTATTTCTAAATTTTTCAAGAAAGAAAGAAAGTATACTCCTTTGAATGAATCATTGCATAGTATTATGAATAAATTATTGGAACAAAATGTGCTTACTCTTCCTCCTATAAGACAAATTGATCCTGCAAAGATTACTTCACCTTATTTTGATAACAAATCTTTTTGTCAATTTCATCGTCAGCCTGGGCATGATACTGAAAAATGTTTTTCTTTAAAGGGGAAAATTCAAGATTTGATTGATAACAATACTATCTCTGTTTCTGGGGTGAATGATAAAGGCAACACATCTGTAGCTCCTCCTAACCAAAATCTTCAGATTTTCACTGATCCATTACCTTCTCATACCTCTAATGCAATTGATGCTAATGATTCCTCTCTCTCATCTGATGGTCTTGTGTCTATGACTCCGAATGTGATTAACTTTGTAGAGCAGCAAGAAATCCCTAAAGAACCTTCCATCACATTTGATTCCAGTGAAACCATTAGGGCACCTGATGGTCCTTTATACATAGCTGCAAAAGTCAAGAATATACCTTGCCGTGGAGTGCTTATTGATCCTTCATGCACGGTTAATGTTATTACTGAAGAATTTCTTTTTACTTTGCAATTGAATCAAGTGATCTATGACAAAATAGATGTGATTGTGAAACTATTTGATGCATTTTCTTCTCCTGCAATTGGTTCTATTACATTGCCTATTGAGGTCCATAACAAATCTCTTGATGTGAACTTTGCTATTATTCCTTCATCCGAACAATTTCGTGTGAAGCTTGGCTATCCTTGGCTATCTTCCATGAAGGCTATTGCTTCTCCTATTCATAAGTGTTTGAAATTTCCCCATAATGGTGAAGTTGTTACTGTCAATCATAGTCTCTTTAAACCAGCTGAAAGAACCTCTAGCGTTCCTATTGATTACTTTTGGCCTAAACAATTCCAATCTCTTCCTCCGCGAAGTGATCATCTTTTCAAATCTTATCAAAAGTGGAAAACAGATATGATCCTATCTCTAAGTGAACCTAGAACACCTAAACTTGACATTCCTATCATTCTTGAGAAGGAAGTTCTTCCTTTGAAAGATAAAACTAATGTCTTTCCTCAAGAAGATTCCCAACCCATTCCTATGGATGTGACTATGCCTATATCTAATAAACTTCCCAAGAGTAGACCTATACCTCCTCGTCATGATGGACTTGGTCTCCTTCCTAAACCAAATATTCCTCCCTTACATGGAGCAGTTCCTCCTCCTTCCTTCTATAGAGAGAAGAGACCTTCTTCTTCTCCTATTATCCACCCTAAGAGACCTCAACCTAAACACCCAAGTGCTAAGGATGAGAACATTCCTCCTCCTCAATCTTCTCAACTTCGTACTAAGACTAGAAGAAATCTTTCTGCACGTGAACGCCGACGAAAGCGTCGTCTTAGGGCTCAAGCAGTTGCTTCTCAAACTTTACAATCTCCAAAAACACCTTCAACAAGCATTATTCCATTTTCTCCTCAGCCGGACATTGAGCCGAAATCTCCTAAACATAAGATGCATGATGGTCTTGATCCTGTGCGAGTTAAAGATCCTATTTTCATAAATCTTGATGATGATATAGATGAAAATGTTATTCATGATGAAAATGCTACTTCTCCTATTCATTCTGATAGTGAATATGAACTTGTTGATGTTGATAACCATTTATCTAATGAATTTTCTAAAGCACTTATCCTAGCTCCTAGACAAGAACACCGCGGCTTGGGATATGAACATAGCCCTTGTTTGGATCTTGTGATAGCTCCATCTGCTGTGTTGGATGTTCCTCCTCTAGCGTGTTCCCTACCTTCCCGAAACATTGATCAGCAAGATTGGGGGGTAGATGACGTGCTAGACTAGTTTCATTAGCATAGCAGATTCTCTCCTTCTCTCTTGTGTTACTTCTTCTATATGTTATTCTCATTCTTCTATTTGTTGTCCTTAGTGTTTTCTACTTGAGGATGATGCAAAGCATTGAGATCTCTCGATCTCTCTCATGTTGACTCAAAAGACACATGTGTTCCCTTCTTCTAGGTGACCTTCCTTGATTGGGGAATGAAGAACAATTATGCATACATACATATGATATACATGAATAATCATACAGCATACTGACCCCAAGGAAAGCGAAGTCACCTCATGCTTTGTGTTTTGTGTCTATTATCCTTGGGTTTATCTCACACTTGGGGGCTAAATCCTTGCGATAGAGTGCTCCTTTCCTTTCTCGTTTCTTATATGTATCACTACCTTAAAGAAATCACCCCCGGTGAGGCATGTGCGATCACTTTAACGTAGGGGGGCATACATCCCGTTCATATCTTTTCAAGATACTTGAAAATTTCTTGACAAATTTAACCTTGCCTTGAAAATTTTTGATATCTTTCTTGCATGACTCATAGTGAGGGAACCTTTCTGCTGACAGTCATGGTTCTCCCTCGTGATCTTCCCTTTTACTTTGTCAATCGAAGTCGTAAGATCCTTAGTCCACTGGGGGCTTGGTGTATCTTGCCTCCTTGACGTGGTGAAAGTCTTTCAATGTTGTTTCCTTGTACTTTACCGGAAGTATGAGCATACATACTCCCGCTAAAGTGGGGGCTAAATGTAGCGTCCTAAAATTGTGACACTTGCAATTTCGACTGCATTTCGGTCTTCACGATGGTGACACAACACGCAACCTGAATGGAGACCCCGAAACCTGATTATGACACTGAAAACTGCATTTTTCAAGTACCCTGGCCTGAACCTCCTTGCACCCTGCTGTCCCGGGAGGTGGGACCAGAGCGTCCAACGCAGAGACGAATAGATCCCCCAATCGTTTCATGGATTTTTTGGAGGACCGTGGCGCCGGGCGCCATCGTCCCAACATCTTTTGGTCAAATTTGCAGGACAGTGCCGTATCGACATTTTACTGCTAATTCCAGGTCCGCAGCTTCATCCTATATCCATATCTCAGTTTATAAGCAAATCTTTGTCACTTTCTATGCATTCCTAGCTTAATTCTTCTATGCACATTCTTTACAAAAGAGGGTAGCCTTGCTTTCTTAACCCTTGAAACACATTTAGCATCCAATCTTGTATTGCGTGGGATTGGATCTTGTGGGTTTCAACCCCTCTTTTGAATGTAAAGTCTCTCCCCTAAGTGAAAACCATCAACCCTAGTGAACCTCCCTTCTCTCTCCTTGGAGTTGGAAGAGGGGAGAGCAACTAGGGTTCGATCGCGATTTTCCGCTTTACAAGTATGTTGAAAAGTAGTGTTGATTATGCTTAGAAGGATATGATCAAGCAAGTATTGTGCTACACAAACAGATCAAACAAATCCTATTGTCTTCTAACAAATACAATAGTATTAAATCCCCTAACTAGGTAAGCTCTAACAAGCTTCATTGTTCAAATCCTCTAACAGGGTGATCCATTAGTTTGGATTCAAAAATTCTCCACTAAGGTTACTCCTAATAGGGTACTACCTTTCACAGGGTATAAGATTTTAATCTAGCTTTGGGATCTCTAACAAGATTCACTCCTAGCAGAGCACTTTGTAGACCTTAACCGGTCAGTTATCTATTACTACATATAGTTAACTTGTGAGTTCCATCTCACCGTGGTTTTTACCTATTGGGGTTTTCCACGTACAAACACTTATTTTATGGTGGATATTGTTATATTATTTTGGATTACATGCATTGTGTTTAAAAGTTTTGTTAAGTTCATCTACCAGTTAGTGTTTCACGTAGTTTTATTTTTGGTGTCACTGATTCACCCCCCTCATCTCAATTCTTTTCAAGTCCATAAAGAAAGAGGTAAACATATATAGAGATTGAAAAGGAGAGAGGAAGATAGAGATGAAAATGAAGATAAAGGGAGAGGGAGATGAATAGCTATAGAGAAAGAGAGAGGCAAAGACAAAGATAAATATATAAAGAGATAGAGGAAAATGGATAGAGAGGGGTAAAGAGAGTGAGATACAAAAATGAAGAGATAGAGAGATATAAAGGAAGAGGACTATTGATAGATAGAGAGATGTAGATAGTGTAAGAGAGTGATAAAGAGAGAAATAGACATTATAGATAGGGGTCGATAGAGAGGGAGAGAGAAAGAGGGAGATATAGAGAGATATATAGGGGCTATAGAGAAGGATGGAGGGACAGAACCAAAGATATTTAAAGAGGGAGTAAATAAAGAGATAAAGGTAGAGAAAGGAAAATATACTTAGAGAGGGCGATAGAGGAAGAGAGAGAGGTGTAGATTGATCATGTATAGAGGAAAATATATAAAGATAGAGGGATATATAGAAAGACAGATTGATAGTGAAAGAGATATAGATGTGAAGATGGAGATAGACATAGATATGGATAGAAAGTGATAGTATTGGTATTATGGATGTGTTTCATTGATGTCAACACTTGTCAACACTTGAGAATACTTGGAGATCTTTGGTTATGTTCACTAGCATGTTCAGTGACTTATGCACAGTCACCGATATCTGGTTCACCGACATTGAGGATGATCTGTTATCATCTAGAGATTACTTGGTTATGTCGAAGACATTGTTTGACACTTGGTTTTGATGATTTGATTATTGGTACAATTGAGTTTGCATATTTGTTGTTACCGGCAAATAGGTCTAGGTTATGGACGGACAAGCATTATCTATTCCAGATCAGCACGACATGTTATGGAAATGATTTATTATTGTTGTAAATGCATTGAGCCAACATCATGCATCGCATATTGATTCATTTGTAATTAATTTTATTGTAATATCTTAGTGAGTTGGCCTACACATTTGTTCCTAGGTTTTGGTATAAATGTAAGATCTCATTTGTGAGATTATGTAGAAGTAGTAGAGGAGTGAAAAAGGATTGTAATAAGGTATATGTGAATATAAGTAGAGCTATACATGCAGACATTATTCAAGATTCAAGGAGGATTTTGAAGAAGACAATCAGAGCTTAACTGATACTGAATCCAGCATATGAAGATGCTATTTTGAGCAGTACATTATCATTGGATTTAATCATCCAATTGTAGTTAGTGTGACTCCCATTTTGTGATTGAGTAGTGAGCTATAGGCAGTTGGCCTTTCTGCATGTGCAGACCCCATTTGTACACACATACTATCTGTAGTAGTATCATCTGATTGTGGGTAAGGTTTCCCACCATGGTGTTTTCCCTTACGGGGTTTCCACGTACAAATAACTATGTTATGTGTTGTGTATGTTATTTGTCTTTCTGTTGCATGCATTAAACTTTACCGTACTATTATTAACTACTAAACTATCTACTAGCATTAAAGTTTGGTTTACTGGTATTATGCACTAAGTTTGGTTAAGTTATATTTGGTTGAAATTAATAGACAACTGATTCACCCTCCCCCCTCTCAGTTGCCTTTGGGACCTAACAATTGGTATCAGATCCTAGTCCTCTTTTTGCAGAAGTTTAACAACTTGAGGAGATCCTATGTCTACTAACTATTTTAGGAAGGATAGTTTGAAGCTTGATGGAACCAACTATGGTATATGGAAGATCGGAATGGAGACACGTCTGAATTGCATTGGAAAGGACATATGGGATGTGACAAAGAATGGCTATGTTGCTCCTACTTAAGATTTGTAACAAGTTCTATAGGATGATTCCCCAATTTTGGCTAAAATATTCATCAAGGAAGTCATTAGATTACATGGTATGCGAGGGGTAATTATTTCTGATATAGGTAAGTTGTTCCCTTCTAGGTTTTGGACCTCTCTTATGACCACCTTGGGTACCATACTTAATTTTAGCATTACTTACCACCCAAAAATGGATGGCCAAATAGAAATTTAATCAAATTATGGAAGATATGCTCTAGATGTATACCATGGATTAGACTACTAAGTGGGAGGATCATTTGCCTCTAGTGGAATTTGCTTATAACAACTCATACCACTCTTCCATTCAAATGGAACCATTCGAAGTATTGTATGAAAGGAAGTGCAAAACACCTATCAGATGGGATGGTTTAGAAAATCTTGTAATCATTGGCCCAAAAATACTCCAAGAGTATGACAATCAAGTGAAAATTATAAGGGAATTATTGAAGGAAGCTTCAAATCGTCAAAAGAGTTATGCTGATGCTAAGTGAACTTTGAGATAGCTTTTCATTAGAGATAAGGTTTTTCTTCGTATTAGACATCATAAAAGCTCAATAAAGTTTGGCAAGATTGCCAAACTAGCTCTGTGGTTCATAGGACCTTTTGAGATACTAGAAAAGATTAGCCATGTAGCTTACTGACTAGCTCTTCCACCATCTCTCTCTCACATCCATAATGTATTTCATGTATCATTTCTTAAGAAATATATTGTTGATCCCAAGCATGTAATTGATTGGAAAACACTACAGGTAGAGGATGGAGATATCCACCTCCAATCACTCACAATCATAGACAAGCACAATGTGCAATTGCGCAACCAAACAATCCACCAAGTTAAGGTCCCTGGGGACTAATATGGGGAATAGGGAGCCACTAGGGAAGTTGAAAATTGTAATTAAATTAGAATTTATTTACTTGTTTAATTAAACTAAGCTAGCTTAACCCTATAAACCTATTTGATTTTTTTGTTGGACCCCTAGCCTCATGTTAATTTGGACTAGGGATGGATTTTGTGATTAAACTATGACTAAATGAACTCATGAATGTGCATGTGTGATGTGCAAGGAAGTTAATTAGCTAAACAACTTCCTACACTAACCTTGAGAGGAGGGTAATGCAAAAATTTTATAGATCGTCATGGTAGTTACAAAAAACAGAAATATATATAATAACATTCAAACCATAACATAGTGATTTATGTGGGGAAAACCCTTTCAGGAGAAAAACCCCACACTCTGAAAGACACCCAATATATTATTCCACAATAAAAAATAGACTGCAATATACTTGCAAAGCAAGGTCTTCACATGAGTACCACTAATCAAAGATTCAAAGGTGACTCAATAGCTATAAGACTCTTACACACAACCTCTATCTCATGTACCTCATATATAGGAGATACAATACAAGAAACCATCAAACTGTATTAAAAAACCATGGGCTAAAACTATCCAATAAGGTGTAGCCGACCTTATATCCCTTCTAGATTCCCTATGATGTGTCCCTCTCTTTTTATAGCTCATTTAAGTGTTTGATGTATTTTATATTTCCCATTTCAGTAGTACAAACTTCCAGAGGCCATAACTTGAGAACCGTGTGTACTATTGATGAATCGTTTGAAGCGTTGAAAAGATCACAAAGTTATCTATTACCTTATAAATTGCTACATTGTTTACGCCCACTTTTCAGAGCATTTTGAGGCCTCTAAAGTCCTCAAAATAAAATTTAAACCTTTCATTGGACCCCTCCAAAATGAAATATTTAATATCTTCAAACCTAGTTGTGATCTTGTGACATAACTTTATCGGAATGCTTATCTAGCCAACCAGAAGCTTTAGGGATAATTTTGCACCATTTTGTGCTCAAATGAAAAGTTACTATAAATAGTAACCTCATGTAAATGCACCATTTTCCCAACAAATCTCCCAATTGTCAAACACAATAAATCAATTGCAAGGGGCCATAAGGCCCATAGACTCCGAGCACCGTCTGAACTTCTCTGTGCTCATAGCCTTAGTTAGAGAATCTGCAATATTCATCAAAGTTTCTACCTTAACCAGCTTCACCCTGCCATCTTTGACCATATATCTAACAAAATGATACTGAACATCAATGTGCTTGGTTTGAGCATGAAATGTTGGGTTCTGAGCTAGGCAGATCATACTCTAACTGTCACAATAAACTATCACGGCTCCTTGTTTTATTCCAATGCCTGAACACAATCTCTTAATACAAATGGCCTCTTTACAAACATGATTAGCTTCCATATACTTTGCTTCAGTAGTGGACAAAGAAACCATAGCTTGTCACTTACTCATCCAGCTAATTGCACCACCAATTAAAGTAAACACATAAGCATTGGTGGATATTTTGCTATCAATATCACCTGCCCAGTTTGAATTCACATAACAATGAATATCAAGGGAAATCATGTCTCCAATTGAATTACCATGATAACACAAAGAATACTCTGAGATACCCTTCAAATATTTGAAGACTCTTTTGACTGCATCCCAATGAACTCTACCAGGATTAGACATATATCTGGACAAAACTCCCACTGCTTGGGCAATGTTTGGTCTAGTATAGACCATAGCATACATCAAACTTCCAACTGCACTTTGGTAAGGCACTCTACTCATGTCTTCCATCTCTGATGGGGATGTAGGACAATCTACAATAGATAATTTTGTTCCAACTATAAACAGAACACACAATGGTCTACAATCTTGCATATTGAACCTCTGTAATACTTGATTTCACATACTTACTTTGGTCTAGCCATAGCTTTCTGTTCACTCTATCTCTTCTAATTTCCATCCCAAGAATGTGTTTCACTGCACCAAGATCTTTCATGTCAAATTTAGCAGTGAGATGAGACTTTAGTTCTAAAATCATACCTTTCCCTTTACCAATGAATAACATATCATCAACATACAATGCAACATACAAGAAATGATCACCATCAGTTTTATAATAAACACACTAATCTAATTTAGAACGCTTAAATCCCAAACTCAACACATATGTATCAAATTTCTGGTACCACATCCTAGGACTTTGTTTGAGGCCATAGAGAGATTTCTTTAATCTATAGACCAAATTACTTTTACCTTTAACCACATAGTGCTCTGGTTGTGTCATATAAATATCCTCCTCCAAATCACCATGAAGGAAAGAAATTTTCACATACATTTGCTCAGCCTCTAAATCATGAGAAACAACAATAGAAAGCAAAATCCTAATGGATGTCATTTTGGCAACAAGAGAAAATATCTCACCATAATCAACACCCTCAACTTGAGAGTAGCCTTTTCCAACCAACCTTGCTTTATACTTCTCAATGCTTTTATGTTCAACCTGCGAGGTGTCAATTGACAACAATGATGCGCTCACTACTAGTTCCCTATCGGATTCATCTCCCTTCTCCTCTAATGGTTTAATTTTTATAACTTCCTCTCTTACACTGAAGGCTTCACCACTTGGTGCAGTATCAGTAACTATCGGTTCCTCCTTAGGAACTAAGACCTCGACTTGTACATTCTGATTTGGAGGACTATTGTCCTCAACATTAGTAGCCTATACATTCTTTGAATCTACCGATATATCTATATTTTCCAGTATTGCCTCTATGTTTTGTACATTATATTCTACCAGGGGCTCTATATCCAATATCTTAATATCCTTCAAAATTGAACCCATTATACCTTTACCTTTCCCTTCAACTGGGATGTCTATAGTGTCAGTTTTAGCTTTTGGTGAAGTATAAAAACTAGGGTTTGATGAAAAGAATTGAACCCATGCCTTGTGGGTCTCAGTGACTATATCATTAGCAGAGAGGTGACACAATGATACAAACACCTTTCATTTGGCAACCGGTGAGATGACAGTTACACCAGAGGACTGTTATCAGATTCTACAGATTCCTATGGTTGGGGATTTGCTACCCTATGAGAAGACCGAGGAGGGTGGCACAGAGGCTCTCCACCATATTTTCTAGGATGATCACATTAGTGGCTATGAGATCCTGTGGTAGGAGTTTTTGGATTTGGGTTACGCTTCGCTATCGTTAGTATTAGTAGGTTTAATTGGTGGTTTCATGTGTCCCGACCATAGGTCAAAGGGACTAGCCATTGGATGGGGATTAGTTCTGGAGGATATGGTGATGCAAGGATACAAGTTTGCATGCGGGTCTTGTATGTTGTCCCACCTATACCGAGAGCTCCACTAGGTAGTATATTTGGGATACACTAGTCTATCACCTAGGGTGAGATTATTATAGGTGTGGGCCTAGGAGCATATACTAGTGTCGAGACCGCTCGCAGATAGGGATAAGCTAGTTGGTTGGGCATATACATATGGGTATACATGTGTAGTTATCATGCGTAAGATGGGAAAATTAGAGCACTAGCACAGGGCTTTGGATGATATTGATACGGTAGTCTAGAGACCATATATGGATTGTGACATTTGGGCGGAGCATGGGCTAGAGATTCCCTATGTATATATGTCAAGGTACTTGATTGGGCAAATTTCCTTTATCATTGAGTGATTTTTGCACAATCGTGTTCATTGGCAGTATGGTAGACAACATGGGATACCATAGGGAGCCTATTTGTATGCTCATCAGTGACAGGATGTGCTAGAGTAGGGGCCTACCCTAGATAGTGGAGCAGTCATGGATGAGTACATGACCTTGGTAGGACTGATATGGGATTAAAGGGCCTAGGTAGTGGATGTTGGGTTGACAAAGGAGTTCTCTACCTACTTCATGGCACATGTAGTGGCATGCATATCTAATCCAACATAGCTATTGCCAACTTTTGATGATGATGAGGAGGAGAAGCCACAGAGGAGAGGGGGTCCTAAACGGAGAGAGGAGGATGAGGGAGAGGAGGGAAGAGATGGACATGGAGGTGGTGGTAGAGGAGATGGAGGTGGAGGGGTGGTGGAAGTGGTAGAGGTCGAGGTGATAGAGGTGGGGATGTCAGAGGTGGAGGTGGTAGAGGTGATCTCATGCTTGGTGCGGGTGGGGGTGGTAGGATAGGTGCGATGTTAACTGTTGTGGGAGGGATAGAAGATGATAGGAAACCTTCCAAGAGGAGGAGATCTAACGTTCTACCTCCACTAGTGCCTCAGATAGGGAAAGGTGCAGTTAGGACCATGACACAGGTACCCGTTTAGATCAGGGTGCTGACCTACTAGTAGGATGCTTAGATTAGGGCACTACAGGTCTTGGTGCAGGAGTTGTAGGCATGGGTGTTATCACAGTAGCAAAAAATCATGCAACTATAGGTAGAAAGGGATACAATGAGGAATACTAAAAGGGGGGTGAACTAGTATACCCAAAAACATTACCAAACACTTAAGCAATTTTACTGCATACCAGTATAGCCTTTTAAACAACAAACTGATTAATATGCAAAAAAGCGAAATAGAAAATAAAGCATTCACCCACAATAACACAATCACCATAACACAAGATATTTTTACGTGGAAACCCAAATGGGAAAAACCATGGTGATTAAAACTCACAAGTCTACTATCTACATAATATCAATCAGATCGGTTAAGGTCAGACTGGTTAAGGCCTTACAATGTTCTTCACTAGAACAAATCTTGTTAGGAATCCTGATCTCTGTTAGGAGATAAGTCCTATTAAAGACTACCCTGTTAAAGGATTTCAGATCCACAACTGTGAACCACCTTGTTAGAGGATTTAGAACAGGCTTAACTGAGCCTGCCTGATTAAGGGTTTCTGACTTTTCAAAGAGATTAGTAATCAACAAGTAAGTGATCTACAAAGTAGCACAAAATGCTTAGTTAGATCCTTGATTGCTCTCTGTTAATGCATTGCAACATTACTTCAGTCTTCTATCCTTCACACATTCAATCTCTATCGCAAGATACTTTTTGCAAAAACCTAATCTTCTTACACAACTCTACTCAAAACCATAGACATGATGTCCTCGTATAGGAATCTGATTTCATGTCGATCCAATGAGATTAGATTACAATTTCCTAGGTACAATGCATCTAGACACAATTTGTAACACAACACCAAATCACCACATCAGTGTCGGTGGATGATAACTCATCACACTTTACAAGTTTGCCAGTTAACAAAGCAAAGCATACTGATTACCGGTTTACAAAATTAGACTAGTAAACTGGAACATAGTGTTTCGATCTTAAAAAGATTGGCTGTCGCTTGGGGTCCTCTTATCGCTTGAGGTCCTCGTACCACTTGAGGTCCTTGTTCATGCTTTGACTAGTAAGCTCCTTCTGCAAACACCGATAGTCTTCTACAAATAAAGACTATGCATACATTGGCATATAATACTGGTTTGAACAATACATCACATACTACCAGGTGAAAATAACTCATACAACAAATAAGTGTGTGTCTATCAATGACAATCACAACTAAGTACAAACATCATCAAAATGCCAACATACAATAATAGAGTGTTAAGGCTGAGAATTTTAGTTCCTCAACTGTAGTAACCTGTAAGATAGTGAGTTCAGGTGGCTCCATATCTGGTACAATGATGTCTCCAGTAGATCAACTATATCCTGAACATCATAAACAACATGAATAATGGTTTCACCCTTCTTCTTGATAGGATAGACCTCATCATCTTGTATAATCTCTTCTTCATCCATTTCAAGTTGATTAGTAGTATCTTCCTCATCTTTAGAGGATTGTTGGAGCTCTTCCATTTGTTTGATTTCACAGGCTATTTGATGAGTCTCAATCTCAATAATTTCCCTCTTTCCACTAAGTAGCTTCAATTTCCTTTCTTTGAAAGAAAATTGAATTTTATACTAATCAACTAAAGCACTTATTTCATCCTTAGAAAAACTGGGAAAATATTGTACAAATATCTCATCAATAATTTCTTTTTCCAATTTTATAGCTTCCTCCCATTTAATCAAAAGAATAGTGTACAAATAATTTGAGATATCCTTTTCAATATCATGTGGAAATCTACTATAATGACATAAATGATTGATTACCTGTTGAATGATTTTCTCCTTCTCATCTTTAGTGAAGGAATCAAAATGTTCTTTGACATTGTCAAATCTATTCCTCCCTAATGTTTTCATTGTTCTTTCAAAGTGGGTATCGGGCTTGAAATTTGAGATGCCAATAGGTACAGTTGCCTTTGGCACATTTTTCACTAACTTTTATACTCTACCAGCAGCTTTCATCTTCTTAGGTTCTTCTTCAGTGTCAGTTCCTTCAGATTCTTCTTGAAGAATTAACTTCCGACCTCTTTTCTTTGTCTCCTTTATCATGTAAACCTTAGGTTCCGGTTCCTTTTTGTTTTGGACACTCCGTGTCATTCTAGTACTTTTCATCATTGAAGGTGCATCCTTAGCTTTCTTTTTATTACCTTTCCCACTTATGGTAGGAGTAATACTGGTTTCAGCTTGAGTATCTTGAACTACAACAATATCTAGTTTTGCCTTCTTTTTATCTTTTGGAGATGCTAATAGGTTATTAGCATAACCAATCAGTAAGTCATATTTCACCTCATAACTCATATCTTTCATTTCTTCTTCTCTTGGCTCAATTTCCTGCATTAAACAAAAATCAATGGTAACTATGAAAACAATGTCCTTGGAAAATTGTTTTACCACATCCTCAGGCAATCTTATTCTCATGCTCATGTTTTTTTGAAACTCATTGAAATATTTGTTCACAGCAATAGAAAAAGTATTCTTCACAACCTTGATGTTGTTCTTGATTTGAGCGGATACCGGTAGATCCTTGGACCATTCAAGATCACCTATTCCTGGTAGAAAATTTTGGAAATAAAAGAATAGACCAATCAATAGCTATCCATACTTAAACTTTAGACTGTTGTCCTTCTTGATAGACTAAAGATTTAACATTAATTGGCTTCTTATGGCCTCACATAGGTCATAATTAGCATTTTCAGCTATCATCCTATAAGCAATATGCACTGTTGCTGATGGAACACTATTCAGTCTACTAGAATAAAATACCTGGTAGCCTATAACCATAGCTTCCAATTTCACCATTGGGTCCTTGATACCGTTGACATAAAAAGCTCATTTATCGAATGTTGATCCGATTAGAGAGCATACTATCTCTTTTGAGATATGCCTTAGCATAGGTACTTCATCAGTTGAGTAAAAACTAGTTACACCCTGAATGGCTTCCTTGGTTATTGTATGATTTCTCTCTAGGTACATGATCTCACCATGAACCCGACTCAAGATAATTCTAATATGTTCTTCTTCAAAATCTTCAAGGAAGTAAGTAGCATTGTGAAACCTTTCTCGAAAACCCTAATATACTCTATTTGAATTTTCTCATTCTCATCACAAAGTGATTTCAACTGAGTATATATAGACAGTGACCCTAAATCCTCAATTTTGCAATCAATATAACTGCAGACGTATAAATCTGACCACCTTCCTAAATAAATATTTAATATTTATTTTAACCATATCCCTCCTATTAATTAAATCCTATTTAATTAATTTCTTCTTTTTAATCTATTTGATTAAATAAATTATTCAATTTATTTAATTAAGTTCATCTAAACCTTTTCTATCCTTTAATTAAATAAATCACTTTATTTAATTAAAACCCCTTTCTCCCTTTTTAATTAAATTTTGATTTAATTAAATTGATCCTTGCAAATAAATAAGTCTAATTTATTTATAAAATCCTCCCACTTGTATTTATGCAAGTTGCATCTATTTTGGTTGAAATAAAGTAATTTTATTTTTTAATTAGAATCCTTTTTCCCTCACCCACTTGCATTTTCCTACATCTCCCACTTGCCTCCTAAACCCCTTCTATATTCTTCTAATCACTTCAAATTTAGCCTAATTCATGATCTCCTAATTATTGTCATATTCCTAAGTAAAAGGAAGTCACTTCTCAAAGCCTCCAAAGTCTTTAATAACCATTAAAGGCTTTCTGTCTTCAAATGGTTAACCTCTAAAGTCTTCCAAACCATTAAAGGCTCTTACATAACCATTTATGGTTAACTCACCTTTGACCTTTGGTTAGAGACTTTCTATCTAACTTAACTATCCTTTTGACTCAAGGGTCTCATCAAACACTTATGGCTTTGACCATAGTTATCCATTTAACCCTTGCACAAGAGTTTACCCCTTGGGTAAAAGATTTATCCATTGGATCACCCTAACCTAACCTTAACCCTTAGCTCCTAAGGTAACCTTCATGTCTTCTCAGGCATTTAATGCCTCTTACATCTCCTCTCAAGTAACCTCTTGTTGATAATTGTCACCATTTCATTGGTGAAAATTGTAAACATGGATTGATTAACTCTCAATCCTATCCCTTGTTAAGATTATTAAATCTTAACCACCCATTGCCCTATTTTTCCTATAAATAAAGCTCTCATTCTTCATTATCTAGGGATCCAATTTTTTATGCATCTAAATTATAGCCTAATTTACTAAGCATTTTAGGCTCTCTTTCTTAAAACATCATCATAGCATTTATAAGCATTTTCCATATCGTAGAATATTCATGCTAAGCTTAATCATCATACTAGCTTAATCACTATCTTCATACTAGCTTAATCATCATAGTTTTAACACATCATATAGATCTTAGAGTGCATTCATGCATATAGATCACAATATCACTCGTTCTTGGAGTTGTCATTCCTAAGTCATTTTCTCAATGATTTGAGAGCAAAACATTGGCTTTAGGGATTTTGTGAGATAGAGAACTATGGGACACCCCTTGGGAAGTTAAACTAGTTCAATTAGTTTATATACTTGCACCAAGAGTCTCATTGGTATGTGGGTCTTTTGATCTCGATTTATTCATTTTGATCACTGCATTTTCCCGCATACATTTATGGCACCCACCGTGGGACACATCCCCATAAATAACATCATTTTTTGTGCAAGTTAAAGATAGCAATCATGCTGGAACACTATTTTAGTGCATCTGGGAATTTCTGTAGCACATCTGTGGCAAATTTTAGTGCATTTAGGCATCAGAATAGAACATAGGGTCTTTCTTTTAACACTTTTGCACCATACTTTAGTGCATTTGTGTGAAAATTTGGCACATATCTCTCGCAGAGAGAAATTTTGTAACAGGGTTAGAAAATTTAGGCTTATAAAGCCCACCATCAGAATTTCATTTTTTTACTAACTGTGTGCAGGTTCTAACAACTTTTCAGTGCAAGAAAAGGAGGAGTTAATTAATTTATTTACTTTCTTTTATAAGTTACTAAAAAGAACTCACCTTTCTTTATTGCAAAAGATTAAAATGAACCTCATGATTTCTTTTGGATGCATAAAATGAACTTCATACTTTCCTTTTGTTGCTTAAAACAAAACTCAATCTTTTCTTTATTGCATGGATAAAAAGGACAACAAACTCAAATCTTTCTTTTATGAAAGTTAGGAATCACATTTCTTTGGGCTCTAAAAAGAACAAATACAACTTGTCAGTTTGGCAAAAAAAATTAAAATTGAACATCACTTTCCTTTGGTGCTCATTTAAAACAAACTTCACCTTTGTTTTGGAAGCTTAAAAATAACTTTCACTTTACCATTTCAAATGCTTTTAAAATTAAGATCATTGTTGTTTAAAATTGGTGATTCATTTTGTTGACAAGTGTTTGCTTTTAAAGGTTAAAAAATTTTGCTATCTTCACACATTGCTATATTCAGATAAAAAGAACATCATGTCTTCTTGGAGAAACATCTTCATCTAGCTTAGAAAATTTTGTAATGAAGGTTTAAAAATAATCCATGTCTTTTGTGTTTGTGAGGTGATAGATATATGCTCTCACCTTCAATAGGTGATCAAAAAGCCAAAACCATCTCTTTTATGCTTTCTTTCAGTTTCATGCATTAACACCTTTAGAAGGCCTACCCTCCCGAGTTTCCCTTAGGGTGCCATTAAGGCTAGTGAGAGGGGAACGACCTAAGTGGGAAATGACTTTATTGCCAAGTGTTCCAACCCACTATAATCAAATGTGGAGGCTTATTAAAATCCCCTCCAATGGTTTTGCTTAGTAGTTAGTCTTCCCCTAGTATCTTTAAGATACATAAAGCCTTTTTTCTAAAGGTTGGGAAGCCTCCCAAGGGAGTTTATCACTGAAGACCAAATGGAAGCCTGATTAAAAACTATATAAGTAGAAGCTTTGAGCCAAGTCAGTTACCAAACATTGGCAATATCATAGTGCAAGGGTGGGGAAGAATCCGCCCCCAATATCACTCACCATATATCTCCCAAGATAACTACCCAACTGTGAAGCAATTCACTTTGAGTTAATTTCTAGCAAAAGGCAAAAAAATGGGCACCCCTTAGGGGGTAACAAGGTTGTTTGAGCTAACGGAGTATCGAGACTAGTGGGCTATGATATTGTCAATGACCCTTGAATAAAGAGTCTGCCTGATCTATCTTTTTGCAATCCAAACTAGTGAAAACATCGGGGATTTGAAAACATCTTCAAAAGAATATACACTATTTGTTTAGCATAGACAATGTTGTTATCACTTCTATCTACTGTGTTTTCAAGTTATTTTTCAGAAAATCATCCATCAAGTCACAAAATTCATTTCTCAACATCTCAATGAAAACATAAAAACAAAGTTGTCAAGACAATTAGCACGTAGGAGCAACATCTTGGCACATCTCAACCATTTGATAGCGCATTCTAACCAACAGTTAGCACTTTCATCACTCACATTAGTGCATGATCAGTGTCATACTAGTAAAAACTTAGATAGTGCTTGTCAACATCACTGTAGCGCATAGGAGCATTACCCTAGCGCATCTGAAGCATATTATAGCGCATTTATAATAGACATTAGCACCTTAGAAGGATATATTAGCGCATAACTGATTCAACAATTGTGTTATCAAACAATATATAATAGCACATTTGAGAGGCAGCATAGCGCATCGGGACCATTTTGTAGCACTTTGAGAGGATCCTTTAGCGCATCAGGTCTCTATTCTAGCGCATGGTCAAAATTATATACTTTATAACCCTTGTAGGCAGAGAAGGGTAGAAACATTCTAATTGCTTCTAGTCTAGCTACGAGTGTAAATGTTTCTTCAAACTGAATCCCGTCTACCTGAGAGTATCCTTTGCACACTAGTCTAGCTTTATGCCTAACAATTTTACCTTCTTCATTCATCTTGTTCCAGTAGACACATTTTGTGTCAATTATGTTCTTGTCTTGCTATCTAGGGACTTATTCCCAAATCTTGTTCTTTTCAAAAAAAATTTATGTTCTTCAATAATTTTGGAGTAAATATTTTAATTGTGCATTTATCTTTTAGATTTTTTAACTAGTAAAATATTTAATAATCATAAAAATGCTTAGGTGCATACTTTAATAACTATAATAGTATGATGTGATAAATAAAATCAGTGGGTTAAATAATAGTTAACATAAATTTTCTCTAGCAACAAATTAAGATAATGAAGAACAAACTAAGTAAGCGAAATTAATTTGAATTCCATACCTTAGGTGTTAAAATAGAATGTGAAATATTTTGTAACAACCATCCACGGTGAATAATTTCATCAACATCAGGGCCGCATCCTTCCATTTTTCGGGGAGGTCTTCCCTATGGTTGATATAGGTCCCATTTGTCGGGTAGCTCTTCCAAGTTTAAATATAGGTGGGTGAGCCCACCATAGTGGGTTACACTTTTTCAGACAAAATAAATTGACTCTTTTGTCCAAAACCAATTTTATCTTTTTTCTATTGAAACCTCCTTTTGATCGAATGTAAAAATCACATTAGATCGACACCTACTTTTGATCAAAACCAAAAAAATATAAAATACAAAATTTTCATTACAGGGTTTAATAGAAGGGGGGTTTGATCGAACCCCCTTTGATAGGACATATGTTCTATTGAAAGTGCTTGGTTTTGGACTCCCCCCAAATGTGTCATGGTTTCTGCGGATTTTCAACCTTCGAAGCTCAAATAGGGGGCTCAAATAGATGGATTTTGACAAACCCAAATGCTCAATAGTATTACTGACTTAATTCATATTAACTTATGTGGTTCGGGAAGAACAAGAAGTCTACAAGGAGATGGATATTTTATGCTAATCATTGATGATTATTCTAGAATGTGTTGGGTTACCTTTCTCAAGGAGAAATCAGAAGATTTTGAGAAATTCAAATTATTCAAGGCACTTGTAGAGAATGAAACCGGCAAGAAAATCAAATGTTTAAGATCAGATCAAGGAGGTGAATTTACATCTAAGGAGTTCAATACATTTTGTGAAGTGAATGGAATTAGAAGACAACTATTAGCACCCTAGACACCTCAACAAAATAGAGTTGTGGAAAGGAAGAATATAACTATTCTGGATGCAGCTAGCATGATATCAGAAGCAAATCTACCTCATGTATATTGGAGAGAAGTAGTGAATACAACGGTTTACACTTTCAAGAGAGTTCACATCAAAGGTGAAACCGTTAAGACACCCTATTAATTATGGTTTGGTGATATTCCTACTCTTAAGTACTTCAGAATATTTGGAAGCAAATGTTACATTAGGAGAGATGAGTATATTGGCAAATTTGATCCTAGAAATGATGAAGGAATATTTCTTGGGTATTCATCTAAAAGTAAAGCATATAGATGTTTTAATAAGAGATTGCAAAAAATCATTGAGAGTGTAAATGTGAAGATTTATTAACAATTTAGAAGAGATTCAAGGTCTATGGAATCTGAACCGGTAGTTGAGATAATCACAAATGAACCTATACAGAATGTACTAGTATAGAATGTTGATCCAATCACACTGGCATCATCAGAGAATTCCATGGTGACTAAAGAATAGCAGTAAGTGAACACACCCAAGTATGTTAGATTGAATCGCTTTGAAAATCGGCTAATTGGGAATAAGTATCAAGGAGTTATGACTAGAGGAAGATTGGCAAATGAAGAGGTATGTTTAATTTATCAAATTAAACCAGCATCAGTTAATAAGGCATGTGAAGGTAAACATTGGATTAAGGCTATGGAAGATGAATTAAAACAAATTGAAAAGAACAATACATGGAAACTGGTTCCCTGGCCTAAAAATAAAAATATAATTGGAACTAAATGGGTATTCATAAATAAACTTAATGAAGATGGTAAGGTAATTAGAAACAAAGTAAGATTAGTGTGTAAGGGATATTCACAGAAAGAAGGAATTGATTACAATGAAACCTTTACACCGGTAGTTAGAATTGAGGCAGTCACATTATTTCTTGCATTTGCAGCACACAGGAACTATAAAGTTTATCAAATGGATGTTAAATGTGCATTTCTAAATGGTGATCTTGAAGAGGAAGTTTACATTGAACAACCTGATGGATTTTTATTGACAAATGATAAGGATATGGTTTGCAGGTTAAGGAAAGCTTTATATGGATTGAAGCAAGCTCCTAGAGCTTGGTATGCTAGATTAGACAAATATCTTTTGAAGCTTGGTTACACTAAAGGTAATATTGACAACAACTTATATTTCAAGGTGACTAATGAAGACATTCTGGTTATTGAAGTTTTTGTTGATGATATAATTTTTGGAGGAGAAGATGGATTGTGTAAAGACTTTTCTAACAAAATGCAGGAAGAATTTGAAATGTCTATGATTGGGGAGATAAAATTATTTTTAGGATTGCAAATTTCACAAACTGATAAAGGTATATTCTTATGTCAATCAAAGTACTTGAAGGAATTAATGAATAAATTTGGTATGGAAAACTCTAAACTGGTAAGTACTCCTATGACAACAACTGATAAACTATCATTGAAGGATGATTCAGCCCCTGTTAATCCAACAAGATATAAATCTATGATAGAAAGAGCACCATCGGTGGGGCATTCTTTCTTGGTAGCAAATTGATTTCATGGTTGAGCAAAAAATAGAGTTGTACATCATTATCAACAACAGAATCAGAATATGTTACAGCAGCAACTAATTGTACTCAAGTATTATGGATTAAGAAAATGTTGAAGGGCATAAAGGTAAAATGCAAAGAACCTATAATCATCTATTGTGATAATTTAGAAGCAATTGATATATCTAAGAATCCAGTATTTCACTCTAAAACTAAACATGTTTCTATTAAATACAATTTTTTGAAAGAGAATGTTGAAGCAAAAGAAGTGAAATTGGTTTATGTGAATACTAAAGAGTAGATTGCAGACATTTTTACTAAGCCTTTGCCTAAGGAAACCTTTGAATATCTCAGAGAATAGCTTGGGGTTATACCCTCATTGGTAGAGACTTAGACAGTTGATGCTTGGCATCAAACCGACATAATTTACAGAGAAACCTTTTTTTCAGCTTTGATGGAGGAGAGCTACTTCTCAGGGGGAGTAGTTGAATAAGTTGGTTCTATGAACTGGTTGTATCTAGTAGTTACATTACTTTGGCATTTGATGTCAAAGGAGGAGAGATATCTATGGAAAAACACATTATCCTTTGGGGAGAGATCATTCATTTTGGGAGAGATTTTTTACTCTCTGCATTTGTATTTTAATTTCTGGTATTGATCTATTCTAGAGATTGTTGGTTTTTGGTTTATTGGCATTTCTTCTTTGGCACTTAGATGATTTTTCCATCTTGTGTTGCCATCAATGAAAGAGGGGGATATTGTTGGTATTATGGATATTTTGCTTGGTTTTGTCATTGATGTCAACACTTATCCATCTGGAGATCTTTGATTATGTTCACCAGCAAGTTCAGTGACCTATGCATAGTCACCGGTATTTGGTTCACTGATAGGTTATATTGTTCACTGATACTAAGGATAACTTGTTATCATCTGGAGATCACTTGGTTATGTTGAAGACATGGTTTAGACACTTGGTTTTGGAGATTTGACTATTGGTCTAATCGGGTTGACATATTTGTTGTTACCAAAAAATTGGTCTAGGTTATAGACCAGCATGCATTATCTATTCCAGATCAACATGATATGTTATGGACATGGTCTAATCAATTAATATTATTGTTGAGCCAACATGATGCATCACATCTTGACTTGTTGTAATTGATTTTTATTGTAATATTCTTGGTGAGCTGACCTACACATTTGGTCTTAGGTTTTGGTATATATGTAAGATCCGAATTGTGAGATTAACATGGTATGGGTATGGTATTTAAGAAGGTATTGTAAGGTTATATGAAAATATAAGCAGAGCTACTCACATAGACATCATTTGAAGTTTCAAGGAAGGTTTTAAGAAGACAATTAGAGCTTAATTGGTACTGAATCCAACATAGAAGATGCCACTTTGATTAGTGCATTATCATTGGATTTAATCATCCATTTTGTAGTTAGTGTGATTCCCTTTATGTGATTGAGCAGTGAGCTCTAGGCAGCTAGCCTTTTTGCATGTGCAGAATCCATTTGTAAACACATACTATCTACAGTAGTATCATCTGATTGTGGGTAAGGTTTCCCACCATGGTTTTTCCCATTACAAGGTTTCCATGTACAAATCTCTATGTTATGTGTTTTGGATATTGTTTCTCTTTATGTTTCATACATTAAGTTTCACTGGTATTAATATTAACTATTAATCTACTTACCGACATCAAGTTTGGTTTATCGGTATTAAGTATCAAGTTTCGTTAAGTTGTATTTGGGATGAAATTATTAGACAACTGATTCAACCCCCCCCTCCCCTCTCAATTGCCTCCGGGTCCTAACAGAATCATTTTGAGTCATCCACAGAGAGAATATGTATTTGGAGAGGACTCATACAATAACCAAGGAAGCTATTAGGGCTGTAACGGGTTATTTCTCAATCGGTGAAATTCCTGTGCTAAGAAGAATTTCAAAGGATAATGTCTTCAAATTAACCGGTTCTACATCTGATAAGTGTGTTTTTTCTATCAACAATATTAGAGACCTTGTGGTGAAACTACCAACAATGGTGATAGGCTACTGGGTATTTTACTCTAGTAGACTTAACAGTGTTCCATCTACAACAATTCACACAACACATAGAATGATTGTTGATAATGCAAACTATAATATCTATGAAGCCATCAGAGTGCAATTATTTCAAAATTTGCAATCCATTAAGAAGGACAACACACAAAAGTTCAAATATGGTCAGCTATTAGTTGGTTATTTTTCTATTTTCAAAACTTCCTACTGGGTATTGGAGATATTGAATGGTCCAAAGACCTACCCGTCAATGCACAAATCAAGAACAACATTAAAGCTATAAAGAATAATTTTTTAGTTGTCGTGAATAAGTATTTTAATGAATTTCAGAAAGAGATATTTAAACCTCGTTGTACAATACTCTTTTAGATAAATGGGAAGAAGCTATTCAATTTGAAAAGAAGATTATTGATGAAATATTTGTTCAATATTTTCCCAATTTATCATTGGATGGAATTAGTGCTTTAGTTGAGCAATACAAACTATATTTTGATTTTAAAATGAGAAGATTGAATCTTCTTAATGCAAAAAGGTCAGTTATTGAGTCCGAGACACATCAACTAGCCTAAGTAATCAAAAAGAGGGAAGAAGTTGTCCGCTCTAGCAATAAGGATGATACTTCAAATGATGTTCCTCGACCGGAAATGGATGAAGAGGAGATTGTTCAAGCTGACATAGTCTAGATCCAATCAAGAAGAAGGATGAATCCATTATTCTTATTGATGAAGATGATCAAAATATAGTAGACCTATCTGGAGACATCATTGCACTAGATATGGAGCCTCCTACAATCACTGAAGTATAGGTTACATTATTTGAACAACTGGGTATTCAACTCAAAGTAGATAATGAACCGGCAATAGAACAACTGGAGAAACCCCAATCTCCATCGGTCATTGAAAATACTCAAAAGGAGTCTACTAAGAAAGTTGTCACTCAATTATCTAGAGAAATAACAGAGCTAAACATAAAGAGAGTTATCATTAAAAGTGTACCCCCTGAACTAGTGAAGTAGAAACTACTTGAAGATGATGATGATGATTCTTTAAGTATTTTTGGACCCATTGACATGACCACCTTGAGTGCATCAGAAATGATGAAGATTGCTAATGTTATGCAATCTCAAGCACACAAGAAGAGACTGGAAGAGAAAAGGATTGAAACAGAGACAATCCAAAATGCAGTAGAAATTTTGTCTGGTTTACTACCGGAAACAGTTGTTGCACATCTTCCTACACCCATTAGCAAAATTGGTTAGTTAGTTGCAGATGCATCTGATAAAATCAAGTCACTTGAAGATGTTTCTCAAATGTCCATTGAGAAGAGCCACAAGAATAAATATGGAGATAAACTGGCAAAGAACATTGGAAGTGATAAAATGGGTTTATCTAATAATAGAAGTTTGTTGAAGAAAGCTATTGAATCTAGAGGAAAGTATCTTGCCTCTACCTCCAATGTTTCTTTCTTTTACTCTGACATTTCTAAGAGTCAAATTGAAACCAAGCAAGAAATGGAAAGGATATGAAAGGCATATGTTCCACTCCAGGACTCCATTCATGCCTTTAACCGATCTATAGATGATTCGCATGCTAGACTGAACAAGAATGATAATGAGAAGGCTAAGAGACTCCAATCTCTAAAAGAGATCAACAGTTAGCTCACCTCACAAATCGACATTCTTCAGAGAGCCTACTCCAATGCATAAGCTATTCTTGCTACTCCTAAAACTTGCACACTAGACTCAATGGAAGAATTCCATTCCCAGTTGATGTCTACATTTGAGTATACTGCTAACATACTGGAATCATGGGAAAATGCTTTATCCCAGATGAAGCAGAGTTTCATTGATATTTTTATGAGACTAGCCAATGCATGAACTTTTAAAAAAAAAATTTAATATATGTTGAACACTTTGATACAAATTATATATATATATGTATATATTTTACTTTATCATTTTGGCATTATTGTCAAAGGGGGAGTAATAATATGTATGTGTGTTTTTGAAAATTTTGTATTTATGCATGCATTGAGGAGTATTGCATTAAAGGGGAGTATGAGCACATGTGTAAATATGTTGTGTATGCACACTTAGCAGCATTGTATTACTCTAAAAAATTTCTAAGTATTACCATCAATGCCAAAGGGGGAGATTGTTGGCTTGATGATGATTGTATTTTATTCATCACTTGTTGTCATTGATGAAACACTCTCACACACACATATGATTACATTGACTATCGATATAACTTCAATTGGTTTACACTGTCAATTGATATGTTTAAAGGTTTATCTCTAACCAGTACTCTGTGTCAACTGGTATGTGCTTAAGAGATAACCTGTAGCTACACTAAGTCATCATCAAAATAAAGATGAAGATGAAGATGGAGATCAAGCAGAAGATTCGAGGATAATGGATCACATGTTTTGTTCCAACCGGTATTGACTGTTCTAACCGGTATCTATTTTTGTGATGAGTTACCAGCACCATTTTCTTGGCGGTCATTTTTGTGATGAGTTATGATTACTTGTCTAGATACATTGCACCAATGAAATTGTGTTTTGATTTCCTTAGGCTGACATAAGATTTTAATGTCTATATTAAGACATCTTAGTGAATCATTTAAAACTGATAGTGATAGAGAGGAGATTATGCGAATACTGATATGCAAAAAGAGTGAAAGATTTTGTTGAAGAGTGATAAGTGTTAAGATGAAGAGAAGTGTTGAATGTACTTAGAATGATCTAATCAAGCAAATATTGTGCTACTCTGAACAGATCAAACCATTCTTGTTGTTTTCTAATCATTGCAACAAAATCAAATCCCCTAACTGGGTAAGCTCTAACAAGCTTCATTGTACAAATCCTCTAACAAGGTGATCCATTAGTTTGGATTCTCAAATCCTCCAGCGAGGTTACTCCTAACAGGGTAGTAATCTTAATAGGGTATAAGCTTCTAATCAAGCTTGGGATCTCTAACAAGACTCACTCCTAGAAGAGAACTTTGTAAGGCCTTAACCGGTCAATTATCTATTATTGTAGATAGTTAACTTGTGAGTTCCATCTCACCATTGTTTTTACCTATTTGGGTTTTCCATGTATAAACACTTGTGTTATGGTGGGTGTTTTACTTATTGTGGATGTTGTTATATCAGTTTGGATAGCATGTATTTTTTTTAAATGCTTGATTAAGTTCATCTACCGGTTGGTGTTTTAAGTTTTATTTGGTGTCACTGATTCACCCCCCCCCTCTCTTAGTGCTTTTCAAGTCCATCACTAACAACTCCACACAACTTGGATCCCAAGACTTCTGTCTCATTCCACCATTGCTTAATCAGTCCCATGACCCTGTCCTCTTTCAACCACATCAATTCAAAATAGATAACTGAATGGGATAATGGTCAGAGCCTGAGATAGGGAGGATTTCTGCAGATAGCGAATGAGGGAAGATGGTTAGGCTACCTCTAAGAAAAAACCTATCTATTTTTTATGCTATGAAACTAAAGTCTAACCTTCTATTATTTCAAGTGTAAGCGTCCCCCATTGTCTTAATCTCCATAAGGTTGGTTCTATGGACCCATTCACAAAAATAATTTCTGATCGTGAGACTGTTCTATTCCCACCCATTTGTCCTTTGGGTTCAAAATGGCATTGAAATCACCCTCAATGATACAAATATGGTTGGGGATTGCCTTCAGAAATAGCTCAAGTTCATTCCAGATCCTTCTTTTATCCTTATTTTGTATTAAGCTATAAATGTTTATAAGAAGGAAACAGAGGTTGTTTTTTATACCTATTACCTAACCACTCATCCAATGTGTCTAGCTACTAACTAATTCAAAGGAAACCACTCTAGGATCCCATATTACAGCCAACCCCCCTAAAGCTCTATTGGTCGGGTGGCCAACCATCCCCCTGAAACCAAGTTTTTTCTTGAAGATCTCAATATCAACTGAATTATGTTTAGTTTTGTGAATCATTATTCTCAAAGTTAGTAGTTATAATGCAGCATTTTATGATACATTTCTTGTTAGGGGCATTCATGTCCCTAACATTCCATGAAAGGAGCTTAATGGCTCCTTGGGAAGGTACTTCCCCTTCCCTGCATCAAACATAGAGGTTAATTTTACCTAGCCTTCTGCAAACCCATCCAAATTTCTCAATTCTGATAGAGATCTCCTGCCCCTTCTTTTAATTTTCTTAGCATAGTCTAGGGTATCCCTACCACATTTTTTCTGATCAATCCCAATAATTTCCTCCTTGAGCTCTCTGTCCTCCTCTTCTTTGTTGCTTGACCCTACCAATAGCTCAGCATCCTTTCTCATCTCCTCTCCCTCATCCCCTAGCTCCATGATCCCCGCAATTAGGACCTATTTCTGAAGGATTAGTTCATCTTCATCAACAATTTCCTTTATAAACCTATCCATGAGATGATTTATGACATAATTGCAAGCTTGGTTAAGTAATGACTCCTTCTTATCCTCTTTTGTATTGCGTCTTTCTAATGGAGGCATCCTATCACTGTTGTCTAGCAACTTAGGATGGCTAATTGCCGACTGTACTGCACAAGACTCCTCTCCAGTATTATTGTTCTTCCCAACAACCTTCAAGGAATTCAAAGAGGAGGGCTCATGAGTCTCTAACCCTATACCGAAACCATTCAGATTCTCATCCTTGTTTCCACACAGCTTATGAATATTTCCACCATTCAAGACTATATGAGATGAAGGTGGAAACATATTATCATGAGGGGGATTCATCAGATAAGGTGATACAATCCCCGGCTTAGAAATATTACCATCAGAAGTTTTGACCATGTTGTTACTTGATAACTTCTTAAATTCTGGAGGGGAAGTAAGGGGAGGAGATATGGAAGGTTGTTTATCCAGCATAAATTCTCCCTCTTCAATCTTAGGTGGGGGGTTCTAGATGATGAAATTCTCAGTGAGCGTAGATGGATCCCCAGCATCCCTAGAGCCACTCAGTACATTGTGTAGATTTTCTATATTCAAGTTCTCTCTAATATGGGATTTAGGGGTAGTATTTTTCATTTTCAAAAGAGAGGAGGGTGATAATCTTAAGGCAATGTGTTCTGACATCGAGCCGTCATAAAGTTTAGGTTCTAGATGATATTTATATTTGGCTATTGTGAAGACAATTGGTTTAAGCATGGATGTGTTGGGATCTAGATTGATAAGCATTTTAAGATCTGAGGATTGAAACCATTCCCTTTCTAGGCCCACAAAACCTCCAATGCAGTCACCAATTTTAAATAGAATTTGGGTATGCATAAGTTCTACCGAGATGTATTTAAATCTAACCCATTTCAAGTTTTTCTGAAACTTGTGCATGCTAGGGTAGAAATTAGCTTGCCAATTTATGAAATTAAAATGAAATCTTTGGTAAAATACATATTCCCTAGTTAACAATTCCCGTTTTAATGATTCTCTTCTACAATCAATATAAACAAAGTCATTAGGGAGAATTGTGATACTTACCTCGCCCTCCTAGGACTTTTCCATCCAGTGAGCAATGGAATCAATAGGTTTCCCTTTCCCACACCATTTGGTAAATAGACCATACTTTTTGCAGTGGTCCCTCAAACCTTTGGAAAATCTTTCTTCAGAGACTTGCAAAAAATCGTCCCCCAGTCTAGGGTTTACAGCCTTAGATCTATTTGGCCGCTCTCATGATATGGGCATGGACAATTTTGAAGATTTCTTTGTCAGGTTAGGAATTGTGTTTAGGATCCCATGATTTATGAAGATATTACCTGATCTGAATTGGGCATTTCTTCTAGAAAGAACAGGTATACCCTGTGGAGTGGAAAAACCTCACCCTCTAGTAGTACCAACCTTTGATCGATTCTGAGGTAGATGACGATGGGAAGAGGAGGCACCAGAGGTATTGTTTTGACTATCCCCCATGAAGGGGCACAAATTGGCACCTGAAGCAAATCATAGTTTGAATGAGGATATGGATGAAATACAAAGCAAGGGATTAGGTTTTTAAATAAAATAATATTTCTCTTACCTACCCTTCTTAAATATTGGATGGCTTTAAAAACCATACAAAAATTACACTCACCTTCTTGAGATACATTGAATTGTTAATTTAACATAGGGCATAAGTTTATTGGAAAAATATAGAAACAACTCTTTGAAAATTGAAACAATTGATTTACTTTTAAAATAAAATAATATTTCTCCTACCTACCATTCTTAATCATTGGACAGTTTATTTCAAAAAAATTAATTAGAAACCATTGATTTGGTTTTTAAACAAAATAATATTTCTCTTACCTACCCTTCTTAACCATTGGATGGCTTAAAAAGAGGCCACACCAAAATTAATCTTACCTACCTAAGATACCATTGAATCATTAATTTAGCTGTTTAGTGGAAATTTATAGAAACGACTCTTTGAAAATTGAAACTATTAATTTACTTTTAAAATAAAATAATATTCCTCTTACCTACCCTTCTTAATTATGGGATGGCTTATTCCAAAAAAATCATGCCAAAATTTTACTAAAAGAGGTAAAAATTTATTCAAACTAGAAGAAATACTAAGCAAGGGATTTACACAACCCTATCAAGCTCCACTATGTGGTCCAACTTTTGAGAAAAATCTAGAATTAATTGACCCCTATCCAAAATGTTCCAATTTTTCACATGATCAAAGGCCCAATTGTCAAAACAATCTGCAACTTCATTCCATTCTCTAGGAATATGAGTGAAAGTAATAGAATCCAAAGAAGCACCCAGATTAAGAATATGTTTAACAACCAAATCTAAATGCCAACTAACATCTTATAAAGTCTTCCTATTCAATAAATTCACCACCATCTGGGAATCAAACTCACAAATAATCCTTCTCCACCCAAGCTAACAGTCGCGCTATACAACATAGAAAATGGCAAGAGCCTCCATCAAATTGTTAGTATGAAAACCCTTATAAATAAAAAAAATAAACTGAACAGTGCCAGAACAATCCTGACCATCTCCACCAGTACTAGCATGACCAAGGTTCCCTTGAGAAGAAACATCCATGTTGAGTATCAAAAATCCCTAAGGAGGGGGAGACCAACCCCCCTCCCTATTTATCTTCCGAAGAGGATGTTGAAATATATTTATCATAACTTGGTCTTGTTGAGGGGGAAGATGAAGACGATTGCAACAATCAACATCACAAGGATCCATTGTTTCTGTCAAATCAAATTTTGTTGAAATAGTTTCTCCGAAAGATTGAATAATTTTCCACCACAATCGAGGATCCACCAACATCACATCTTGAAAAATCTGACGGTTTCTCTCCAACCAAATATTTTAGATAATAAAGGAGTAGACAAGATCCTGAGAAACCTGAAGAAATGAGATTGAAACAAGGGCCTTGCCCCACCAATCAAAGAACTCACCCAAAGAAGAGATGTATGATCAAATCATCCTTAGTAAACCAATCGAAATGGAGGGAACAATGCAAGCAGAGGGGGGAAATTTGAAAACTGGAAATGGAGAGAATAGCGAGATTGGATCCTCTGGTTCTGATGCCACTGTACCTCAAGGACAAGCGATGGATGATGAGGATGGGAGACCAAATGGGGACCCACGGCAATGGGACCCTCCTCCTAACCAAAAAAGATGATAGATTCCCCAAAATCATGTCCCGAGGCTGTGAAAGTTGACTCAGAAAAAGATCAAGGAGGTGCAAGCCCTCAAACCCTGGAGTAGTCTTTTTCCAAAGAAATCAACTGGAAACCGACTGGTAAATCATCCTTTCCCTTTGTGAAAGACATATCTGATAGAAAAATGGGTAAATTTGCCATTGCGGTTCCAGATTTGGTTATCAATCATAGCATTTATTTAATGGCTTTCTCTCTAGTGGGGAAGTTTGTTGGACCACGACCCAATATTGAGGATGTTAGGTCATTTGTTAAGAGAAAATGGAGGATGAAAGGTCAGGTTGATGTTTCTACCCTATCCAGAGGTTTTTTTGTTTTCTCCTTCTCTTGTGAGGAAGATATGGAAGCAACATTAAGCGGTGGTCCTTGGATGTTTGGTAAATCCTCCTTATCTATGTGAAAATGGTCTCCTAACTTGGAAATCAATGACTCCTTTGAATCTTCTCTAGTCTGGGTAAGGCTACTAGGCTTGCCGATGGAATTTTGGGTTGAGGATGTATTCTCAAGAATTGCAAACTCCTTTGGGGAGCTTGTTGCAATAGATCCAATGATTGCAGCTCGAAAAAGACCGGTTTATGTGTGCATCTGTGTCAATATTTTGTAGAAGATGGATCTTCCTAGTTCTATTGATATAAGTTCCAAACTTGGATTATGAGAATAGACAATAAAGTTCGAGTCACTTCTCTTTGTGTGCTTTTATTGTAAAAAAGCTAGTCATTGGGCTAAGACCTACCCTAGTAACCCTAAAAAACTTGTGATGGTTAACACCCACAAACAGGTTTGGAAAGAAAAGAATAATAATAAGGAAGGTAATAAAGTGGAAGGAAGAAGTGGAAGTCCTGGTAACATACTAGACCTATCAGAAGGAGATAGAAATGACCCTCTTAAGAATACTCCTTTGAAGGAAGATAAAAAGAATGAAATCAGGGATTTTGAGATCAAAATAATCAATACTTTTGAGGCTCTACAAACTCAGGAGGAGGAGAATGCTATCAGTGAAGAGACACTTGAAGATGGTGAGATTGAGAATGTCACTGAATCTCATCATGAGGCCCCTCAAGTTTCAATAATAAAAAGAGATGAACAGTGCCTAAATGAATTTGAAGGACATGAAATTAAACTTGGAAGGAATAACAAGTTTGGATCGCCTAAGGTTAATCTAAATATGTTATTCCAAAATATTGGAGTTGATACACCCACTCCATCCCAGAAAAGAGGAGAACTATGGAGTAATATGCAAGACGAGCCCAAAGAGGAGCATTAGGAAGAAATAACAGGGAATGGAAAAAAGAAAAACAAGAAGGCGGGATGCCTTAATGGGGTGAAAACTAGGACCAGGTCCAAGGCTGATATTGGTGTATCCAAACCTCCACCGGGATGTAAAATTATGAAATGGCACATGGACCAGGAGAGCAAGCAAAACATAGTTGATGGAAGGCAGCGAACTATACAGGAGTCTTGCCCCCAAGTTTCCAAATTAAGGTAATATCATGGAACATTAGAGGCCTAAATGGTCTAAATAAACAGGATATATTACAGAATCTCATTCGAGACCAAAAACCAGATATTATCCTTGTTCAGGAAACCAAAATGAGTAAGGAGAAAGTGGAGAATTTAAACTTCTTTAAAAATGGAGGGGTCTGTGGTAGCAGCTCGAATGGGGCATTTGGTGGGGTGGCTATTTTCTGGAACAAGAAAACTATTTTAGGAGAAATGATTGATGAAGATGGTAACGTTATATCCATGAAAGTGAAAAGCATCTATGAAGGAAAGGAATGTGTGGTTACAAATATCTATGCCCCTAATTCCAAATCTGCTAGGAGCAAATTTTGGGATGAAATTCAACAAAAAAAAGATCTTTTCCTAAGAAAAGTTGGGTTGTGATGGGAGATTTCAATACTCCTCTACAAGGTACTGATAAATCTAGAGGAACTCAAGCTCAACCGAATAGCAGATCTGATTTGATGGACTTTATCAATGTCAATGCTCTTATTGATATGGATCTTAATGGAGCTTCCTACACCTAGTCTAACCGTAGGGATGGTGAAGACCTCATTTAGGTAAGACTTGATAGATCCCTTGTTACTAATGATTGGATTCTTTCTCATAGATGCTCCCTATCTATCATCAATAGAATTGGTTCAGATCATTATCCCATTACCTTTGTTGCTGAGACCTTTAAGAGTAATTAGAGTTTCCCTTTCCAGTTTGAGAAAATGTGGATCTCTCACCCCTCTTGAAAAATCTATTGCCAACTAGTGGAATATTGATGTGAATGGAACTGCCATGTATAAAGTTGCTAAAAAACTTAGAAACATCAAAGTCAACATTAAGATATGGAGCAAGAAGGTCTTTGGTGATATTTTTGACTCAAAGAAAAAGCTAAAGGAGGAATTAGAATAGATCCAAAACTATATACAGAAAGATGGCTATAAAAAGTATCCCAAAGCTATGGAAGATGATGTTTTAGTCAAACTTCATAACATCATTTCTAGGGAGGAAATCTATTGGAGGCAAAGATCTAGGGCGATTTGGTTGGAGGCTGGGGATAGAAACACTAAAGTTTTCCACATGACTTCTTTGAAACATAAAGTTATGAATATAATTTCTAGATTAATTGCTGAGGACAAAATTCTTCTTAATGAGGATGAAATTAGGGATGAAGTTGTTAGTTTCTTCTCTCAGCTCCTCACCAGGAACAAGGATATTGATTATACCCAACAACAAGATTTGGTTGATATCATCCCCAAGATCATTAATCCTAATCATAATAAGGCCCTTTCTACTATCCCCTCTGCTGGGGAAATTAAAAAAGTTGTCTTATCTTTTCAAGGGGATAAAGCTCTGGGTCCTGATGGCTTCCCTATGTTTTTCTTTCAGGAATTGTGGCATATTGTGGGAGAAGACACGGTCAATGCGGTGAAAGAATTTTTTGGTTATAGAAGAATCCTTAAGGAATTCAACTCCACTTTTATTGCCTTAATTCCTAAGATGGCTGGGGCAGATTCAATGGGAAAATTTAGGCCAATAAGTCTATGTAACTCTTTCTATAAGATCATATCTAAAGTTTTGACTACTAGAATTTTGGTTGTCCTCCCCTTCATCATCTCTGAGGAGCAAAAAGGTTTTGTTCTTGGCAGGTAGATTTTGGACTCTATCATTCTTATGCATGAGAATATTCACTCCCTCAATGCTGCTAATAAAGAAGGATTTTTGATAAAGTTGGATCTGGCGAAAGCTTATGATAGAGTGGATTGGCAAGTTCTTTTTAGAATCATGGAGGCTTTTGGATTTGATGAGAAGATAATCAAAATTATCAGAGAGTTGATCTCCACTCCTATGTTTTCAATTCTCATTAATGGATCTCCTACTAAATTCTTTAAATCGTCAAGGGGGCTCAGATAAGGAGATCCCATATCTCCTATTCTTTTCACCATCCTGGCGGAGAGCATGAGAAGACTGATCCAAAAATTGAAAGTGAATAAAATCATCAAAGGCCTTCAACCTTCCTCTGCTAATGTCTTTTGTTCTCACCAATAGTTTGTTGATGATACTATCCTAATGGGATATTCGTCTATTGGGGAGTCTGCTGCCTTTAAAAGTGCTCTTAATTCTTATTCTTTGGCTATTGGCCAGCAAGTCAGTTGGGACAAATCAGCTATATACTTCATGAACACTCCTGCCATAAGACAACAGAGAATTGCTAAAATTATTGGTTGCAAGGTGGAAATGCTCCCATCCACCTACCTGGGTCTCCCCTTGGGTTTAGTTCCCCCAAAATCCTTTTGGAATATGCTTATTGACAAACTCAACAAAATACTTGCTAGATGGAAAGGATCCATTTTATCTTAGGCTGGGAAGTTGTAGCTTGTTCAAGCTACTCTCCAGAATCTCCCTATTTATGCTCTTAGTCTATTTGGTATCCTGACTAAATTTGCTAAAGCATTAGAAATAATCTAGAAGAGATTTCTATGGTTAGGGGTTGAAGAAAAAAAGAAAATATCCTTGGTTGCTTGGGACAAAGTGTGTAAACCAAAGAGCAAAGGAGGGCTTGGGATTAAATCTCTAAAAACTTTTAATAAAGCTCTCCTTGCTAAACAAATATGGAGAGCTTATGACATTAAGAAAGATTGGAACCAAATTTGGTTTGACAAATATATTCAGAATCAACCTCTCTAGGATTTCCTCAACTCTGAAGACATCCCTATTGGGTCCTTCATTTGGAATAGTATTATCAAATCCATAAAAGTGGCCAAAGCTCGAGTTGGATGGGTCCTTGGAAAAGGTGACAAAATAAGGTTGTGGGAGGATCCTTGGATGAACAATGAACCTCTCTTTGATCAAGGCAACAGTCAATTTATTGAGGAATATAAAAGGAGGTTTGGACCTATGGTGTGTGACTACTGGAAGGAGAACAAATGAGTTAGGCTTGATGTTATATATGCTGGATTTTCCCTGCTCCAGCAGGAGCAACTATCTTTTTCTATTAACAAAGACTATGATGATGTTTTTCTATGCTTTTCTATTAACAAAGACTATGATGATGTTTTTCTCTGGAAGAGTAATCCTAGAGGTGACTTTATGGTTGCTTTTGCCTACAAAAATACTTTCACTCAGACTAGTGACCCCATTTGGGGTAAAGTTTGGAACATAATTCTTATCCCTAAAGTCAATATGTTCCTTTGGCTTGCTACTCACAATAGGATCCTAACTATTGACAATTTGGTTCGAAGAGGTTTCATGTTCCCTAATAGGTGCGAGCTATGCTAGAAAGTGGAAGAATCAGTTGATCATCTATTTTTCCACTACTCCTTTACCTGAGAAATTTGGAGTAAGTTTTGGGTGAAATGGAAAGTTGATTGGGTCATGCACAAGAGTCTCAAGGAAATTATCTGGCAATGAACATTCCCCACCAATTGTCCTCTTATCAAGAACCTTTGGTCCCTGATCCTCCCCATGACTTGCTGGGGAATTTGGAAAGAGAGAAATAACAGAACATTTAGGGAAGCTAAGTGCACCTCTCAAGTGGTCTTTGAAAAAATTTGCAGGGCTATAAAAGAAAACATAAATACTCCTCACAGGAACAATAAACAATGGCTTTTTATTGATATGAATGAAACTGAAAAAGGCATCCTTACTGAATGGAACTTAATACACAAAAATTGCAGATCTGACAATAAGAATAGGAGAGATAATATTATTTGGCGATTTCTTGATCATGAATGGATAAAGGTGAATTTCGATGGGGTGGCTAAAGGCAACCCTGGGAAGTCTGGTGGTGGAGGAGTCATTAGAAATGCTCAAAGTGTCTATATTGCTGCTATTGCTTCTCCTTTTGGGGTCCAAAATAATCATGTGGTTGAAGCTCTGGCCATGCTAAAAAGCCTCCAACTTGCTCAGGGATTCAAATTTAAAAAAAATTGGCTGGAAGGGGACTCCCTAAATATCATCCAGGCCCTTAAAGGTGCTAGTTTTGTTTCTTAGAATATTACTAACTTAGTTGAAAGTGCAAAAAAATTATTAAATGACTATGTTAGTATTATCATAACTCACACTCTAAGAGAAGGCAATAAGGTTGCAGACCTTTTAGCTAATGAAGGGGTCAATTTAGAGGTGGAGGTTAAATATATCGGAGAGACCCATTGTAAAAGGGATGTTAGAGAGAAATTATTATTTGATCGCATCAATGGGTCAAGTTAAAATCATGATTATCTTCTGGGGTCCAGATATCAAAGATAGAGTTTGGGGGCAAATGAACTATTAGTTAATGATTGCTTTTAGGCATCAGTTCTATGATCAAATGTGTGATGGGGATTATAATAAGAAATGCTAGTTTTGTGCGGCCATTAACATTAGCTTTAAAAGTACAGAAGGGACTCTATTCTGTTATTCTAGAATTTTACGCAAGAACTTGTGGTTAAACCTGGAGATTGTGAGATACACCTTTGGGTACTTCTACTTGCTATTCAAAATGGGAGGTAACTTAAATAGGAATGAGCCCCCTAGCTGTGAAAACTGGAAGAGTGAATGGTAAGTATGGAGGAGGCTTCATAGATATGGTTTCACCGACTATATGGAAAAGCTGCATGGAAGTAGAAATTCAGTGTCACATGGCTTTGCTAGGGGCTGGAACAACATCAGAGTCACATTGTTTGAGGAGACGTGAAAAATTGATGAGGATCTGGTTGTGGAGGTCATGGGTCTTCAAAAGGAGGGCACTAAATTCCATCGAGACCGGAAGTATGTTGCTGAAGTGTTTAAAAACTTCCCGAAGTCGGAGGATGAGAAGGCCAAGCTTGTTAAGAAAGACAACATCTCCTACTACCTTCCCCAATAGGTAAAGTCTTTTTGGCAAAATTTTTTAAGGGTTTTAATGGAGTTTCTCACTATTGATGGTAGATTCACTAAAATCTATAACTATCATTTTGCAATTCTTAATCACTTCCTCCATGGGGTTAAGATCTCCTTGCCCTTTTACTTAGCTTCTTCTCTGAATGAGAATTTGGCTGATCATGCTAAAAAGCCTAATTCTTACCCCATAGCCCATCAAGGGCTTATCTTGCTCATTTATGAATACTTGAAGGAAAAAGATAGGGCTAGCAAGGATGATCACCTGGTTGCTAATGCACATGTTTCTGAGAGCTGTAAAGATTGTGAGTCAGATGAGGATCAACTTAATGCCCCTACCCATAAAAAAATGGAGAGTTGATACAGATAATGTGGAAACAGAGGTGCATTGTGATTTGGAGGAGGAAAAGGGGAAGGATATTGAGACAAAATAGAGAGTGAGAAGGATGAGAACGTTGGAGAAGAGGATGAAGGGAAAAAAGATGTTAATTCTGAGAACCCTTACACTAACCCTATGGGCTCGAATAGCAGGAATGTCGCCCTGAACTCTATGGAGGAAGACAACCCTAATTCTGTGGGCACTAAGGAGGGTAGGGATTCAGTGAATACTATTTTGAATACTGCCCATAATTGCACTCTGGAATCCTTCAACTTCTAGAAATGGGTTATTGACAACATTACTAGCATTCAAAGAAAACAAAGGGACCTGGAAAATAAGATACACAATTTGATTAAGGAAACAAATTTGGGGAAAAAGAATGAGGAGATGGAAACTAGTGAAGATGAGGAGGAAGTTGAGATGGACGACTGGTTGGAAAAAGTCTTGATAAAAGGGGATTTGAAACATCTAGAGGATGTTATCAGAATTGTAAAAGAATAGGCTGAGGAGGATAAAGATAACATCATCACTCGGGTTGCTCGAACTGAGAAGGCTTTGAAAAGATTCATGAACCATAGTCTTGAGGTCTTAAGAGTTTCATCACATAATATGAATGCCTTGGTGGATCACTTAGAGAGGAAAAATTAGGATAAGAACTTGGTAATCATTGAAGATGTACCGACCTCCAGATCCACTCATCAAATCTCCAGGCGAAGGACTAGGTAGAACACCACTAAGATGCAGACCAAAATGAAAGACTTCCAACTGACATAGGAGAGAAATGATCTGAGAGAAGCTGCTAAGGCTATGATGCCTTTGGTTTAGAATGCTGACGAGTCTATAAAAGTTTTCATTTGATATATGTAATGTTGGGTTTTGGATGCCAATTTCTTGTTGGCTCCTTGCTGTCTTTTTGTCCTAGCTATTGGTTTTTGTGCTAGTCTTTTGCAGCTATTTTGTCTTGTTTCTTTCTTGTTCATCTTTCGTATTGTAAGCGGGTTTTGGGTCCCTTAAAACCTATTTTTTCTTAATAAAAAATAGGCCTTGTTCCACACCTCCCACAAAAAATGTCAAATATCCCTAGAGAAAGAACAATGAAAAAAGAGATGAGAAACACTCTCCTCACTATTACGACACAACACACACATGGAGGGGCCCTAAAAACTTGAGTGTCACCAAATATCTACCTGCCAAGTTTCCCATATACTGCAAAAACAAAGTACTTTACAAACAAATCATTGTTAGGCCAAGCCAAAATATCATGACCCACCAAAGCATTACAGGAATGAGCAGCAAGAATCTAAGCCAACTCTTGCCTATCCACCTCAACCCTCTTGGAGGCCATTGAAAAGAGTGCTTCCATCTAAAACTAATAGCCAACCCACAATTCTAAGCAACCTTATAATGCTCAACTATGTCCCAACCTGTAGTAGTGAAAATATTACAAAGGGACTGAAGGTGAGGATATGAAGAAAGAATAGAAGGGTGACCATCCCAAGAACCAAATCATAAAAGAGCTTTTGACCCTGAATGATATATCCAAAAAAGACAGCTCTTAACCAACTGAGCCCCCGCTTTCAGAGTTTGATAGACCATAGAACCCTTCCCCTCCAATGGAAAGCAAGGAACATCAAAAGAAATAACACCTGGAAGATACTTATGGGTGAGAATATGAGCCCACAACTGATGTTGACTGGTACACAAACACTAATATTACTTAGCTACAAGAACTTTCTCATTCAAAATATCCAAGTTTAATCTAAGACCACCCTCTCTCTTTGTTCTACACATAGTGTTTGAATTAACAAGGCTTCACTTAGCATACGACAAGTTCCCACTCCAAAGAAATTGTCGTGAGAGAGCATCAAACTCCTTAAGAAACTACAAAGGGGGAGCCTGAACAAAATACATGTAAATAGGAAGAGCTTGAATAATAGATTGAAGAGGAGTCACTCTAATAGTAGAAGATAACCACCAATGAGTCACTTTCTTACCCAACTTATCAAGAAAAATCTGTCAGGAAGACCTGGGTTGTCTACTAACAACAAGAGGAACACCCAGGTAAAAAAAGGGAAGAGACCCAATCTGAAACCTCAAAATAGTAGAAATATAGCTACGAATAGATGGAGGAGTATTAAAAAAGAAAATAGAAGACTTTTTCTCATTGACCTTCTAACCCGAAGCAATGAGGTAGGTATCCAAAGCTTGCCTAGAAGATTCAACTTCCTAAATATGAGCCATTCCCATAAAAGCCATGTTGTCCACTAACTGAAGATGAGAAAGCTTTGGAAAATCATTTCCCCAATGCCAACCATGAAGAAAGCCCTCAGAAACCCAAAACTTAAGAAAATGGCCCAACCCCTCAGCCATAATAATAAGCAGATATGGAGACAATGGGTCCCCTTGTTGGAGTCCCCTAGTGGTGCCAAAAGGCTCTAAAGGTTCTCCATTCATAATAATAAAAAAAGACAAAGAATTAACATAACTCATAGTCCAACTCACCCAATGTGGACAAAAACCAAACACTAAAAGGACCTTCTCAAGAAACCATGACTTAACTCTGTCATAAGCTTCGGCCATGTCCAACTTAATGAACATAGATTTTTCCTTGGATGTCATCATAGAATGAATGACTTTAGAGGCCACCACTACTGCATCTAGAATCTATCTTCCAACTACAAAACCCCCTTGCTCCTAAAAAATGATAATAGGAAGACAATTTTTGAGCCTCCATGCAATCAATTTAGTAATAATCTTCTACACCACATTACAAAGAGCAATAGGTCAAAAAAATTCAAGCTTATAAACACCTTGCTTTTTAGGAATGAGAACCAAAAAAGTAGTATTAAAGGCTTGCAACATCTATTTACTATAAAGAGATTCTTGAACAATCGAGCCAACAAATCCAAATTAATAATATCCCAAAATACCTAGACAAATTCAACCGGAAAACCATCAGGACCTAGAGTTTTACCCTTGTTCATCTTGAACACAACCTCTTCCAATTCAAGCAAAGAGACTGGTCGAATGAGAGAATAATTCATCATATTGGTGATCAACAAGGGAATGCAAGCTAGGATCAAATTCTCATCATCATCAACTGGAGGTGAATCTTCATAAAAAAAAAGAGAGTAAAACTAAGAGTAAAAAAGGGGTTTTAAGAATATGCATGAAAAGCTTCCCCTACGGCAAAAATGCCTTAGTTAACAAATGAGGTTCCAACACCGAAATTGGGTGTGGAGACATTCTGAACATTTGAATCTTCCTTCTTAACCCACATCTTCTTATGCTACTCTCTGGCCTCTTTAACCTTCACTTTTCCCTTTTCATCTGATCTATTCTTGTCTACCTGAACATTCTTGCTCGCATTTTTATTTTTGCAATATTTTGCTATGTGAATGGATTTGTTACATGCATGACAAACAACATTTCTTTGCATAGGTCTGAAGTTCATCTTATTTGGTCACATTCTACATTGATTAGAAATGTGTCCATACATTCTACAAGCATAACACCTCTTATTTTGGAAATTATTCATCACTGCTTAGCACATGTTTGACTTATGACCAAAGTTGTTACATATGAAACATTGGCTTACAAAGGTAGGACCATTATCCATCATCCTATTTATACATTGATTTTCCATATGAGAAAATTTACCACAAATAAAACATTTACCATTGAATTTATAGGAATTAGATTGTCTTAACAGAGGTTTCTTGTTCTTCTGATGATTTATTTGTCCATTATCAGAGGATTCTCCTTTCTTGTATCAAATTCCTTGCATGTCTTTCCCATGTCTCTGAATTTCTAACATCTCATCTAGCCTGGTTGTGCTAGCTTTGAATTTTCTTTGTACTCATTAGCGGTAGAAAGTTCATCTCTCAGAATTATGATCTTCCTTTCAAATTCTTGTCCATCATTCTTGCATTGTACCAATTCAATTTTCAACTGATCATTCTCATAGTTCAATTTGCAACATTCATTATATTTATCCTTCAATAACTGAGTCATATTTTCTTCATTCTTCTTCTAGTTTTCAATCTCCTTTGTTAGCTTCATCACAATAGATTTCATCTCATTCTTTAGGGTTTTATAATCTCTAGAAAGATTCTCACATTCATCTATCTTGTCTTGTAGGGCTTGATTGTCAATTCTTTGCTCTTCTTTCTCCTTGACTTTATCCATCAGTTCTTTTCTCTTCTCTCTGGATGTACTCACTTGTTATTTCAAAGATTCAATAAAATTCAATAAAATCCTTAGCAAAATCCAAACTTCTCCTCAGACCACTCTTCTCTTTCATCACTAGATCAAGATCTTCAAGTTCCACAGTAAGTTGCTTCTACAAACCGGAGTCCGTCGATTCAATCTTCTGGATCTTCCTCAAGCTATTTGGCTTCTTCTGAGGAACTAAGCTTTGATACCAATTATTGAAATCAATGAACACTAAGAGGGGGTTGAATCAGTGTTCTACAATTTATGAAGTTATTTAACTTATTCTTAAACCACCAGATGCATAAGAATGAAAGTAAAGTGCAAAAACATAAACCAATCAACCACAATACCATAACACTAGAATTTTTACATGGAAACTCTAAAAGGGAAAAACCACAGTAGGATTTGAACCTACAATATTATTATACTTTGATCAGGAGTATGATAATATTACATGAAGGGGAATGCACTTGTATTCGGGCACACTAACTAGATCTCATTACTGAATTACAAAAGGGCTACAACCTGAAGGAATTCTCAATACCTTACAAATGATTAAAATTTAATACAATAATGAATGAACTGAAGAATAGCATCTACAAATGCCAAATAGCAATTCCAATTAGGCTTAGTTTGGCTTTCCAACTGTTTTGTCTCTCTGCTCTATTTTCCTGCACTATCATGCATCGAAGCACTAAAACCTTCAATCACATTCACCAAACTTCACACATTTTCTCATACTCATATCACTTACCAAAATGCTTAGCCAAATTGATCTTATATATCTGCATCAACAAAATAAATCAATTCTCATGTCGGCTCAATCTGTCCACAAAACCACATGCAGACCTAAACAAGATTATAATAGGCTTCCCACAAGTTGGCCCAATCTCCTCGAACATGAAACCAATCACCAAAATCATCCCAAATATTTTGTATTGCATGTTACACCAAAATAGATCTATTCTACTTGAATTACCAGATACCGAACCTTCAATCTCGCTCACGAATCAACATCATATATCAGGATTACGAAATAATCTCCCTCGAACCTCGAATAATCTACCTCTATCATTGTAACTAAAATTATAGAACAAAAATCAAGATATGCACATTGTACTCATACTCTTTTGGTTACTGTGTTCCATCTTCCAAACTTATGCCTCTTGAATAATGCAACTTCTGGTAAATCAAATCTATATGCACCAAATATGATTTTTGGACTGAGTTGCCACCAATGACAACCCCTAAGCATTTCTCATGCACGAATTCTCACTAAAGTAGTCTCTCTTGCTAATAGAAAGACCCACAAAATTAACCAAAGAAGAAATATAACTCTTATTACAATGATCCTACACATAATGATGGAAGAAAGCGACATTCCTGTCTTCTTCCTGAAGCCAGTCAATCTAAGCCTTTTGTTTCCAAAAATCTCCTCATGAAGCTCCCACTCCTCCATATTTCTCATAGCATTGGATTTAGCTTTGCCAAGAGCCTCTGAAAAACCAAAATCCTAAATTTGGTGAGTAATCACATCAAGGCATGCCTGAGATTCCCTTTTATTGGCCTGAAGGTTGTCAAAACACAAATTATTCCATCACTTAAGTTCATAATTAACATATTGAAGCTTCTTAACAAATGAGTACATAGTTGTACCATAAGAAAGGCCTTCATCACTCCTCCATTGGGCCATAATGTCATGCAAGGAAGGCTTCCGAAGCCACATAAGTTGGAATTTAAAAGAAGGATTCTTGGGAATTGTAAAAGAAGAAGCTAAAAACTTAATTGGCTAATGATCAAAGCCCCTCCAATCTAGAATTTCAAACTAAGTAACCAAGATGCCCACCACCCAAAAACTAGAGACAAGAAATCTATCCAACCTTTGAGAGATCACATCCTGCCCACTTTATCTATTATTTCAAGTGAAAATCCCATTAGAAGGCCTAAAATCAACTAAAGCAAGAGAATCCACATTAACCTAAAAAACATCAGAAGCAGAACCCAACCTAAGTAGCCCCCCTCTTTTCTCCTCCAAACTCAACACAAAATTGAAATCACCAGCTAAGACCCAAGGAAGATATGGAGCACATGAGCTGGCATACCTTAAATGAGCCCAAAGCTGAATTTTACCACAAATATCAATTCGAACATAAACATTAGTGACCAAAATAGTCTCACCAATTTCTAAAGCATTTGCAACCATAGAGATAGAAGAATGACTAGAGATCCACCAAAGAGGAAAAATATTACGTGGATCCCAAAAAGGAGCCAAACCTCCAGACTTTCCCTGAGAACCAATACACAGACTTGATCATAAAACCAAATACAAGAAGCATACTAACGTATAAAATCAATGGAAATCTTAGTCTCCTGAATACCAAAACTATCTGGAAAATAAAGACCAACCAAATCATGAATATCCTTTTAACGAGAGGTGCTATTCAAACCCCTTACATTCTAGGAAAAAATAATAATGGAGGAGGTTGGGAGAAATGAACATCAATGGGCTTAACAACCCTAGATTCCACCAACAAATCTCCAGTAACTTTAATCTTTTCTAGATCCTTCTTCTGACCAATTTTAGAGGAATTGTCAAAGGGACCTTTCTTAAGGGAGTATCAATGCACACCTAGAGCCTGAGAAGACCACCTTCCTTTAGCTGAAGTTAATACCTCAGTCAAATCCACCAAAATAGTATCATCTTACAAACCTATAGACTTGCCATAATTTCCAATGTCTCCCTATACATGCACCATAGGCATATCTTTATCAGCAATCACCTACTCTGACACTTTACCAATTCCCATAGTAGTGGCCCTAGAAGAAACCTTTATAGGAATCCCCTCCTCCAAAGCCAGATTATCCAGGACCTCAAAATGGTTGAAACCCTCTTCACTATACCTATCTTTATAAGGCTACTTCTTACCTCTCCCTTTAGCCCTTGGCTTAATAGCTATAAAACCATCCTTATCAGGCCCATCATCTATCATATAAACCTTACTATTATCCCCCTTATCCTCCATCAAAACCAAGGAAAGAGGAGAAGAAGCCCTAGTAAATTTGTTTACCCTAGGACATTGTCACTGAACGTGTCCATACTCATGGAATATTTGACATTGAAAAGGAAGGGAATCATAATCTAACTATTGAAACTAAGATGCAGAGCCAGGATAAATTTCCAAAGAATCTGGCAATGGGTTATTTAGATCAATCTCAATGCAAATCCGAGCATAAGAAAAAACCTTTTTATCAAGGGTATGTTGAGCAATAGTAGTAGACTTCCTCAACAAAGCAATAATCCATTTAAAAATATCCTCCATCCAAAACTCCAAAGGAATTTGTGGCAAATGGACCCAAACAGGAACCCTTGATGACAATTCTTTAATAGAATTAAAACCCACATGCGAGGTCTTGATGAACAAACCAACATGATTATGAAAGTACGGCCCTCCCCCGAAAACTCTATTTCAATCCAAGATGTAAGAAAAATCAAACATGAAATAACCATTTTTAGCCTGCATACTTTGCATATCATCGTCAACCTACTAGGACCAGAAAATCCAAGATTCCAAAGTTGATAGAGAAACACGAATTCCAAGGAGCTTTCAAATCAAAACATGTTGACTCTAATAAGATATATCCTCCATTACCGATTCGATAAAAATAACTATAACCAAATTATCTACACTTTGTGTAAAACACCCATTCAACTTCTTGAGTTTAGAACTTTTACCCACAAAAGAAAAATCTGACATCTGAGCATGCATTCCTAAAGGAATACCATGGGGTGGCTTTACCCTAGCAATCACCGAACTATTGGAAACCTATGCCATTCCTCCACAATCCCCAAATGTAGACCCAAGAAATAACACCCCACTACAACAACATAGATGATCACAACACTTGCAAAAACAACAACACCTTGCAAATAGATAAACACCCCCCACCCGAATGGTGTGAACAGACCCCTTCCCCGAGTGCACAGAAATTGAAAAATGTGAAGCTAGGGCACAAAAACCCTAGCCTGCATGAACTCCTCCAAAAAACCTCTGCATTTGATAATCTATCAAATCATACCAAAATTATTAAACTATTTAATCATTAATTATCTATACCTACCCACAATCTACTTTGATTAATTTCCATTTAATCATTCACCTATTTATTGTGCTTCATCTATCCATTTTATCCAATGCATCCTCCTCTATCTCGTCATATTTTCTAAATTATTCTATTGATATGGGCATTTTTTTATTCAGGTTCCAAATGGCCTACAATATTTTATTCTTCTAATTGGCTTTGTGTATTCCAACCAAACAAATCATGTGACAAAAAATCAAAGGCCTGTGCAAGTTCCTCATGAAGGAATGGGCTCGAAAGCTGCTCCCTAAGAAGAGCCAAGGGAAAAAGAAATAACTGTTTGGATGTGGTGGAGTTTTTTGTCTATGTTGTGTAGTTGCAGGTCAGATAAGCCCAGTTTAGGCTTATGTTTATATTTTGCTAGTTATAGCCCTGTGTGGCATATGAACTATACTTTGACTGGTACTTATTTATTGTTGATAGACTCTTGTAGTATGGTTTTTGTTTTTGATAGAGGTAAATGGCTGCTACTTTGTTGATTGTGTGCGAACAATGGTCCTGCCACTGCTCTCTTAATTGTACCTATGGGTCATCCCCCTCGTTTTTGGTTGCTTTTATTATCAAAAACAAATCATGTGACAAAAAAATCAATAGAGGTAAGTAATTTTTTTTCATTGTTTGTAATAAATTTAATAGTTTGTATTCAAAACTCATTAGGTGAAAAATCTCACATATGCTAACTCATGCTCATGTAAATGCAAGAAGAAGAAGAACAAAGCAATGGGTTTCGCAAGATTATTTCAATAGATATTTTTGAGTTGAGGCTAGAAATATTTCCTCTCCATTTTGATACATGAGGTTTATTAACTCATAAATTTCTCAATTCATATTTATTACTTATAATAATTTCAGCTAGAGAATTGTTGAGTGAAAAGATCTCAAGGGATTGAGGGAAGTTTGTAAGTCAATAAATAACTCTTCAATTTTTGTGTTCTTTTCCCTCTTTTCTGATTTTACAATCAATCTTTGATTTTCCCGTATTTTGGCTTTACAATGGTAGTCTCTCATTCCCCCTCTAGCTTGTCTTATCATATGGCATTAAGTTTTCTTGGTTTTGTATGTAAACATAAAATCTACAATATAAATAAGTTGGGTGTTAAATATTGACTATTTGATGAGGGGTCATTGAGAAAGATCTGATATATTGAATGGAAATCATATATAATAGAATTCAAAAGATATTTAATCAATTCATAAATTGAATAAAATTGTTCACTATTAAGATTCTTGTAGTCATAATAAGCCAAGGCAACAAATTTTAAATCTAAATTTAATATTTTATACCTAATGAAAACTTGTCCTTTGTTCTACTCATGGTGTTTAGAGATCATTCATCCAATCATTTGACAAGGTTTAGCAATAGAAAAAAAAATGGAGAAGAATGAAGAAGTAACAAGCATCCAAAAAATTGTTGTTTTTGAGAACATAATTGGAGGGAAAGAAAACAGTGGGTGTGTTTATCATGAGAATGAAAATGAGAAATGAGGAAAGATGAAGTACTTTGAATCTATAATGTCTGGAATTAGTTAGAGACCTCTTTGCATAAGAGGTCCTTGCAGTAAAAAATTATTTATTATTTTCTTTTATTTTATTTTTATGTTATAAATATTTGATGATTTATTTTTTTATAAATTTATCTTTTATTATTTCCCTATCTTTAATATAATATGAAATTTTATATGTTTTTATCATATGAACTTGTTTGATTTATATTATATTGAATCCATTTCATCTATTTTGAATCCCGTCCATTTATTTGTATATTTTTTTATTCTATAATTATTCAGTGGCCTTTAGATGTGATGTAGATTATGTTGTGGTTTGATGGATATTTAGTTGTGTTATGATTCAATGTGTTTGACTAATTTATATTGATTGGATCACATTCTTTTGGTCTAGATATGTATTTGAGGATATATTAATCTAAAGTTGTTATGGATCTCAATATGGTGTGTGGAGATCCGTGTGAGGTATTTCACACCAAAAGATGTTATTTAATTGATTGATTTCTATGTCCAAATGTTACATTTGATAACAACTTTGGATAATGTATCAGCATGTGCATATTGTTGGATTCATCTTGGAAGGGTGTATTGTGATGTGTTTTGGTTCCCTCTTTCTCCTGAAGTGGATCGCTTTGAGTATTTTTGGTTTGATTGGCTTATTTTGTGTAATAATGTTTATTCCTATTCTTGACCGGCCCTAAATTAAGTTTTCAATGATCTATCTCATATTTAAGGAGTTTGGTTGGAGAATTTGTATGATGGATTGTGTGTGAATTGATGAGAAGTGTATGCAGATGATGTGCAAGAAGATTTTAGATTGCATATGTGCAAAAGTCAAAGCTTTCAAGTGATATATTCAGTGAGACAATGTGTTGTGACAATGGTGATTATCAAAGATGTTTGCCATGATGTTGGTCACTTGATCTAGTATTTCAAGGACAATTTCATGTTCAAGAGATCCTTCTCAATTTTATTTCTACTATTTCCATTGTTTTTAATTAGTAGTGAGTCCTCCACTAGAAAATTGTATCTTACCATAAAGCAGTGAGCCTCGATTGTGCAAGTACTTATATCTTTCCCTACGATAGTGTGCTTTAGACTTGCAAGTCCATCAGGTGATGTTTCTCCTTGGAAATGAGCCTAAAACATTGTAATAATTCATATCCATATTGTGAGTTAGATTCTTGTTGTGGTTTTCACTTGTTTGGGTTTTCCACATAAAATCTAGTGTTCATGTGTTGATGGTTGATGTTCATGTGTTGATGATTGTTATGTTTATCTTATGTTATTTGATGTTGTTTTTGAATAAGGGAAAATAGGTTTTGATAGGCCCCCGAAACCCGTTACAAACAAAAGATTAAAAGATATCCATTAAAGCACTACAGCAAGCAAAAGACAGAAAACAAGAAAAGGACAACTGACCAACAAAAAAAGGCCAGCAATAGAGAGACAATAAACAAAAAATAGTACTGACAGAGAAAGAGCCCAGGCTAGGTAAATTTTTGGAGTAGCTCGGCAGCTTCTAGCTCCAGTTGCTCCATATTATCAACCTTTTGCTTGATATTATCAATTTCCCTACTTTGGCTTTGGTTTTTTCTAGTGCTCCCATGGGTTCTTCTACCATGACCAGTCTCCGTATCTTCAAGGGTGTCTTCCTTCACTTCATTGATGTCTACAGAGGCCTTATCCCCATGGTCATTATCAAGCTTCCTAATAAGAAACTTCATACTAACTGAGGCAGCCTTTAAGATCTTATGACTTTGCTCCCCAATATTCTTAAGTGTATTCTCAGCCCCTTCCAACCTTTTTTCAATAGCCCTAGATCTGTTCTCTAGGATTTGGAAGATATTATGTTGAGCATTAATAATCTCCTCAGCATTAATGATTTCTTTGGTAAGTTCACTTAAACAATGAGGGAGGGAGCTAAATTTACTAGTGCCAATAGATTCTTAAGTCTCAATTTTGCTAGCTTGCTGGGCTTGCTTAGCTTTTATGCCTGTAATTTTCTTTTCAACCCAGAGGAAAACCTTGTTGAAGCTATTCATGCTATTTTTGATGCAAAGGTCAATATCCAGATGATAGTATTCCTAGGCCTTGTCTCCCATAGGATCCAAATTCACCTCAAGACCCACCTTCTTGACATCAGAACTCTAAGCTTCTTTCATGGCAGTTTCCTCCCCAGTCAGACCCTTATCCTTAGAATTTGTCATGAAAGGAGACTAGTTCTTGGCTCCCACTTCCTCATTTTTTAGAGTTTTCCTTTTCTATTTCTAGATCGAGTGGATTTGGACCTCCTCACTGTCAGTCTCTATATCATCATCAGTCTCATATTCCTCTTCATACTAGTTATCATCATCCTCCCCCTTCTACTTCCTTTTGGTCGACCCTTTTCTCTATATCTCATTCCCTATTTTTCTTCTTCTCTTTCTCAACCCAACAATTTGGGGGTCATCCTCTACCTTAGCTTCTGTGTCATAGCCTTCACCATCATCATCATCTAATTCATGCAATTCATCTTCCAACTTAGAAACCTCTACAAAATTCAGATGGATGATGGTATTCTTGATGTGATTATACAAAATCACCATCAGACCCTCATGCATAGAAGAATTGGTTTTGGGGTTGGAAATAACATCCTTTATTCCACCATTTAGAGCATAGAACAAATAATATGGAATGGAAATTTTATCTTTATACCAAAAATGGTTAAGAATAACAAAATGATAGTTGTAAACCTTAGTAAATCTCCCATCTAAAGTAATAAATTCCATAATAGCAAGAAAAAACCATCGCCAAATCAACTTAATTACCTTCGACGAGTAGTAAGTATGGCTTCCCTTCATCAGCCTAGCTTTCTCCTCCTCATCCTTAGGAAATTTCTTCACTACAACATTTGAAAGATTCCTATCCTTATAGAACTTGATGCCGTCCATCAGAAGACCTGTAGCCTCAACGATCATGGTTTCATTCACCTCGACCTTCCTGCTGCCAATGGTCAATGTGCCTTTATTCCAACCCTTTTTAAAAATTATTATAATTTCTAGTCGTTTCTCTTGCATTCTCTCCATAAATTTATTCATCTTGGCAGCTTGCAGCACAACCCAGACCTGATGACAGTTCTTCCATTTATCAATATTGGTTGCCTCCATTCTCTTGCGATTACCTCCCAATTTTTTATCAATATCTGTCAATTGAGAATTCCTGCAAATACCTCTCTTCCCTATGGACTTTCTAATTAATAGGGGAGAAACCACTAGAAGCCAATAGAAATTTCTAATTCTTTCACTCGATAAGGAAAAAAGAACCCATAAAGAATGTGAGGTGATCCAACAATTATTAATGTACCTCCTTCTCGGCTGCATATAAAACTAACTCCTACTGCCATGACCTCCCTTATCATCTCGGGAAATGATATCGAATTCGACCTTGATTACCATGATATCTTTCATAAATTAAGATTTCACATGCCACACAAGGGAGCACCCCCTTGCTATTCCAAATCTTGATTTTCTTACTCTTTACTACCTCATTAGCGGCCCAGTCAGCAAACATGTTGGCCTCTTTGTAATCATGAGAAATGTAGCACTTATCAAATTCATCAAGCAACTCCCTGGAAGAATCAATGATATTTTTAACCATCCATGAGGGTTGGTGTTTACCAAGGAGGCAATTGATAATGGTTTTAGAATCCCCCTCCAGCCATAACACTTTGACACCCAGATTATATGCTAATTTGATAGTTTGGAGGGTGCTCATAGCTTCAACTAGATGATTAGTCTGAATCCCCAAGGGAAAGGCCACTGCCCCAATACAAAAGCCAACACCATTCTGAATAACTCCACCACAAATAGCTAGCCCTGGGTTACCTTTAGCAACCCCATCGAAGTTAGCCTTAAACCAAGTATTAGGGGGGAAAGACCACCTACACATACTTATTTTGATTTGGTTTGTGTTGGTGTCCATGTAGGCTAGAATGTTCTAGCTATTGAGAACATCAAAGTCCTCCTTACTATTTCAGTAATGCTCTCCCCTAGCCATCACATTCTCAACACAATTATATTTTATCTTGGCCCACACCACCTCAGAGGGGTTAATATCATTCCTCTAGATTTTTTTATTCCTCTCTGTCTATATACCCGAGAGGATATGTGGAAACGAAAAATTCCATAAATTTATTATGGTCAGATTATTAGTACTGTAGTGCCAAAACCTGAAACAGTCTTGAATCTCCTTTGGGAAAACCCAATTCAAACCCCAATGTTGAGAAAACATAGCCCAGATAGCTTGAACATAGGGATAATGTATAAAAATGTGGTTCAAAATTCCTCATCATTGAGACAAAGATATCATCTGTTTGGGATGCAGAAACCCCTCTTTCTCAAGTTGTCAATGGTAAGTATCTTATTTTGCAAAAGAATCCATAAAAAGATATTAATTTTAGGAGTCAAACCTAGATGCCAGGCCTTAGCTCAGCAGGGGCTAGGATCTTGAGACTGAACCAACATAAGGACAATAAACGACATAGAATAAATCAATGAAAAGGTACCGCTCCACACCATGTGGTCTTCACTTCTGGTTTTTAAAATTGCATGGTTGATCATTAAGTTTACCTTCTTTAGGTTGGGATGGATAAATAGAGCTAAGGTCCACCCACCTTTCATCTCTCCAGTAATCAGCAACTTTAACACCGAACTTCTCCTTAGAAGTCTGGATGGTCATCTGAGAGGCACAATTTTTGAGAGGGGATCCTCCAATCTGGGCATCATCCCAGAAATCTACCTTCCTACCATTACCTATGGCCTAGACATTGCCTAAAATAACAATACCTTTAGCATAGAAAACACTATTCCAAATAGAAGAGCCACTCGGTATCTGATTAGAGGCAATAAAATCTTCCATGGTAGGAACTAAACGTAAGTACTTAGCCTTCTAGATATCATTCCACTCTCCATTTCCCTCATAGATTAGTCACATTTATTTGGCTAGAAGAGTCTTGTTCAAGGTTCTAATATTTCTTAAACTGAGACCCCCCACCTTTTTGGGTTTATAGACATTATCACTGTAATACTCTAAAAATGGTCATCTAAACCATGTGCCCCTTATCTCGACAACATCACCAAGGTCCTAACCAAAGGCAATTAAATTTAATCTTGAGCACACAATTAATTTCTTAAATCATTAATGTCACATGGAAAATTAATCACTCTGAATTAATTAAATATTTATTTAATTAATTGATCATTCCAAGAAAATTATTTTTAAAGAATTATCCTATTTATTTTATTGAATGTCCTAGCATATTTAATTAAATAAATCAATTTTCCATTAAATCATCAAAAAAAGGAAAGAGAAAAGAAATCAAATGGAGATAATCTTGAAAATCAAATTAAAAATTGAAGAAAAATCTCAAAGAAAGCAATTAAAACAATCAAATATCAAAATTGAATGAAATAGAGAATAAATCAATTTTTTCTGATTTTATCTTAATTTTAGTTCAATTTCCTTTAAAACTAAGAAAAGCAGCCAATCACATCAATTCACCTGGATTGTGCTTCCTCTTGGAAAATCTTGACCACTCATCATCATTTGATCTTAGCTATTGGTTTCTTTCTAAATTTTCTATAAATTCAGGCTCTCATCTCTCATTCAAGGATCCTGGGGAATATATTGTTATTGTGTTGTTTTTTCTCTAGGTTCACTAAGATTTTGCATTGAGATATTTACATATTAATTATTGCATCCTTATTAAATCACCTAGCTTAATATTGCTTAAATCATGTTAGATTAATCTAGCATATCTAGCTTAAATTTTGCTTTCATTTTGCTCAATCCATGCTCATATAGATTAAATCCTTCGTTCAGGTGTTGTCTAGTCACTGGTATTGCATATAAAAATCTGAGAGCAAGACTAAACTTGCATCTACTAGAAGGAAATAGTCACTTTGTAATGGTTTATTGTTCATTATTGATTATTGATTTACTAACCATGCATCTAATGACTTAATTGAAGTGTTGTGTATTCAGATACAGATATAGGTCCACTTTTCACACAAACATTTTTGGTGCCCATCGTGGGACTCAAAATTCAATTCTTCGGCCTTAAAATCACTTTTTTTTATCATTCAGGTCTCGTCTGTACAACCTTTGCTAAATATCGTACGAGTATAGGTCCTTCATCGTATGACATTCTATCAAGACCTTTCTTTTATCATGTGGTTCTATTGGAATACTCGTACAAGTTTCTGCTCTGATTATTTGACTCTATGTTTTGTCATTCGAGTCTGTGAGAATACTTGTATGGGAAGGTATACTCCGTCATACGAATTTTTGTGTTATCATTTCAAAAATAGTGTACTTGTCAGGGTTTTTCATGAATTGAATTTGGATTTTACTAACATTGACACTAACCCTGGTTTGTCTTTTGTTTGCCTGAGATTTTTACAGCCTAACTGATTTTTTGCAGAATGCTTGCCAAAGAATCTACCAATCGAGCATACGCCTATCAAAGAATCAAAAGCAAAATGACTACTAATGCATTGGTTTTGTAGGTTACCTGAGGATAATCAATTAAACATCATGTATTCTTTAAAGTTCAATTTTTAAGGCACTTAAATTTCTATTTGGTTAAAGAACAAATCTGTCTTTTATGTTTTCAGAAAAATCTGAGAGGTATGAGAGTATGCTCTTGTCTTTTACAGACAATCAGAAATCTAGACCCTTGAAGCCTTTTTCTAAGTTTTGAGATTTGTGTACCTTTAGCGGGCCTGTCACAATGGGAAAAAGCAATCACCCTATGAGATCGACCCAAGTGAGTACAATTGGACCTGAGCATTCTAAATCACTATAATAAATAGACCTCTGGTAATTAAATTCTCAGAGGATGGGATTATTTGAGTTTTCTCTTTGAGATCTCTCATATTGAGCATTTTGTAGGGCCTCATGGTCTCAATCACATTTACGTGACTATAGCTTGTTTCGGTACCTTGTCAGGTTATAGGCCTCAATCATGCTTGCATGAATTTGGGGTAATTTTGAATGGAATTCCTGACTAAGAACTATAAGATAGAAGCTACCCAGTTCACCTTCAAAAGGAAGATAATCTTTATGCAAGAGAGATTGTAACTCTCCCAAGATACTTGCCATATTGTGTCCCCATTAGCATTTGGAGTCAGCTAATATGGCGTTAAGAATCCATTCCATGAGACTCAGCGGTCGTATTCTGATTAGCATTTGGATGTGTACCTAAGTCAACAAGCAAAGGTTTTCTTCTCTAAGACAACTTTCGTAGGGTTATCATGTTGTGATTGAAGTCATTATACATCTTGCGTGTTTACTATGTTTTCATCCCTAATACTAAAACTGGAAAAATAAAAAAAATATCAAAAATTTAGTGATCAAAACTCTATCCGTGTCCAAACTGGTCTCTGTTAGTTATCGAAACATTAGTCCTTATCAAAACTTGGTCTTTGTCAGTCATTGAAACTCTGTATGTCAGAATATTGTCTTTGTTCAATCCTCTGACATACAAGTCTACTGAATTGTCATTCTGCTACACACCGATTGTCGTACGAGTCTTCATTACTCTTAATAGTTTGTCATCTGGCTCTGTAAAACCTGTCGTACAAGATCTGAACAACTATCATATGTATTTTAAAAGTTTGTCATATGAATATACATCACATTCAGTAAACTATCATCTGGAGTCTTCCCAACTATTGTACGAAATCAGGTAGAAACTCATACAAAAAACTATATTTATCATCTGAAATCAGCTAAACTGTCATCTGGGTCTGAGAAATTTGTCATATGAATTCCTGATCTTGTCAGTCAAAATAGTCAAATTTTCCCAAATCAGTCTACAATGAGCATAAAAGTGGTCATCATAATTTTGAGCATAAACAATCTTGATAGTGTACCCTTGCCATTGTGTTGTACGATTTTGTCGATCATCTCTCAGCTAGTTCAATCGACTACTTAATCAAACTTAAGTTATTTAGATTGCATCTTATATAGGATAAATCATTCCTGAAACCACTGAGTCTTAGTCACTTCTCTCAAATCAAACTAAGTTGCTTAGATCACGTCTTATATAGGATAGATCATTCCTGAAACCGGACTGAGTCTTAGTCACTTCTCTCAAATCACTACGTTAAATGAACAACCAGAGCTTCAATTTGATCTTGACTTCTACATCACATCTATCTCTCGGTCCTGTCGGTCCTTAGCTCAACAAATTCAGGATCTCAAGAGAGAAATATATGACATTCAAGCTCAATGGAAATATTCAATGACCCCTCTTGAGATAAAAATTCATGATATTAAGAACTCTAGACTTCAAGAAATGCTAAAACAATTACATAAGGTGGAACAAAAAGTAATTGAAAATCAAAAGCTAAATCTCATACAAGATGATGAGAAATCTTCCCCAAGATAAAAAGACATCTATCCCCTAGATAGTAGTTTACACCTTTAGCGCAATCTATTAAGTTAGCTTTGGAAGAGCTTCTTAAGCACAATCATATCATATTTCCTAAAAAGACCACATGGGGATGTGAAATTTTGAGTAATTACTGTGCATATCATAGGCATAACAAACATAAGACTTCAATGTGTATGAAATTAAAATATAAAATTCAAGACCTCCTTGATGATGGTGTTATTGAAATTGAAGATCATAAAAATTCATCTAAGGAGAAACTAGATGCCATTACCAAGCATGATCAAAATTATGAACCTGTGTCTAGCAATGGCCCACATGTAGCCTCCATCTCTTCCATGATGCCTCCATCTCCTAAGGATTCTCAACAATAATCCATATCATATCCATCAAAGGATGAACCTAATGATGAAAATTTTCATGTTGACGCTCAAGGGCTATCTCAAGGGCCATCCCATCCAATGGTTGAAAAAGATCCTATCTCCCTAGAATCCCATGAGGATCCCATTATACCTTTTCATTTCTTCCAAGATGATCCCCTTCCATCTCAAGAGAAAATAATACTTCCTAAGAAAGATCATGATGCCTCTTCCATCTTTTCAAATGATCCTATTCAAAATGAAGAGTCAAACACCCTTCATGCTCTATCCAATGGTCCTCTTCCATGTCAAGATAAAAGAATTCCTTCATCTCCTTTTCATAATCCTTCATTTTCACCTCGAGGATCCATCATGCCTACAAATCCCTCTCATGATCCTACAAGTCAAAATATTTATAAACACAAAGGGGTAGACCTTTAGAAGCAAGAACCCCTCCATGTTAAAGAAAATATTAAGGGTCATGGCCTCAGTGACATTCCTCAAGATGGTGGTATCCCTATTAAACCAAAATCCAAATACACTCCTTTCCCTTCATCTCTTCCATCCCTTTTAGGACCCTATAATCCTCCATCTCTTGGTGTAGGATCAATAAAGGCATACATCTTCACGTAGCTTCCATCCATCTAAAAGGATACAAAGGTTCACTAAGAAAAAGAAAACAAAATCAAAATCTATATGGGTTCCTAAGGCACTTGTCGATGCAATGTGTTCCAAGAAACTGCAAAAGCATGAAAAATAAAAAACCATGTGGATCCCTAAGTGATTCCTTGAAAAACAACAGTCTAAAGAAAAATCCAAGTCAACATCCAAGATTGTTGTTCCTCCATCCAAACCTTCCAAATCTATTCCTCCATCACCCCCTTCATCCATTTTGGATCCTTATGTCCCAAAATCCCTAGTTGTTCCTTCATCCAAATCTCAAAATCTATGATCCACTTTTCTTCCATCAATCCACCATCCCTCAAGATGTGTGCCAATGGTGATCCCGCAAATGTTTCCATTCACTCATGCACCAAAATTTCATTATCTGATCCATTATCCAACACCACTTTTTCATCCTTCTATCCCCCTTATCCAATCCTTTGCATAAGACTTTACCCTAGTTTCATCGCAAAATCCAAAAACTAAGGGAATCAACATTGGAGATGTTGGACATATAAACTTAGTTGAGTCCTTCTTGGAAAGACATTTTTATGCTGGACCAATGAACTACCTACACAAAACTCCCTGACCCTATGAATAACATTCACCTTAAACGATACTATATCTAAGGGCTGGGTTAGTTTAGCATTTGCTTTCAACACTGCATATCAATTTATTCAAAGCACTGCATCACATATAGTTTCTTTTTCAAATGCATCTCATTCACAAAAAAATTGTATTTGCATATAGCAACATTAATAAAACAAGGAAATTGTCCAAGTTTATCATGTGTTTGCATTCAAGACAAACAAGGGTCGTCTCCTTTCTTAGATATTCAGACATGAAGCCTTCAAGTTCCTAAGGTCATTCATTTTCAACATTACCATGTGACGACACTTTACTTATGGCTGGGTAGTGATTTCACTATTTGAGACTTGTTAACCCAAAATCTATCAATTGCTATATCTCAAACACATTAATAAAATCTCTAATTTGTTCTAGACACCTAGATGAACATATGACTAGTGAAAAATCTAAAATTCTACTTTAGCATCGCTGTAATTGTCACACCCAAGTAGGTTTCATTACTTACAAGTCAAGGCAAGAAAAATAAAAAATAAAAAGTGTTATGCCAAATATTCATCTCAAGGCAAAAGAGCAATGATATATAACTGAAATATCACGCATACAAGTTAGACACAAATCTTGACTATGGGAACATGTGAGTAACTCCATTAGGGCTATGAATGCCTGCTGGCAATGGAGCAATATTTGAGAGATTAGAGTTTATAACCTCGTCGGAGCTCTAAAAGCTTGCTGGTAGTGAGGCTCTATTCAGGATGCTTTTGAAGTTAGAATAATCAATGTAGCTAGTCATGTAGGATGCTAAGGATCTTTAGTGAATATAAGAGAAGGAATTAACTCATTTGCACTCACACGGGCAAAAGAAGATCAAAGTATCAAGAATTAATGAGGAAGTTTTTTGTGTCTCCATTTGTAAATCCTAGTCACTAAGTGTGTTAATTTGGATATCCAAGGGACCTTAACGATCAATTGACCGCTTATCTATGAAATGTTTTGTACCTTAAATTTAATTGGTGTATTACAAAGTGCTAAACAAACATAATCATCCTTGTTCGAATAGGAAATACATCTTCATCATGCATATTGCATTAACAAAGGTCATATTTAAAATTCATCATCTCCACATGCATTCTGCAGATCATCATGTCATATAGGGCTGCATACTGGGAGCATAGTTGAGAAAATCCTAAAGAAAATCCTAAAATGTCCTGAACAAAATCCTAAAAATAAAAAACTCAAAAAATAAAAAAGATGAAAAATCAAAGAAAGAAAGCAATGACTATCCTTCAAACCAAATCAACCACAGACAAACTCTCAAAGTCTGCAATCACACTTCTCACATGTCTTGTTGACCAATATATCAAACATCAACATGTCTTATACAAGGAAGGGTACACTCGAAACCAGATCGATCGGTCTTATATAGGGCACTTAGTCTTTGAAACCAAACATTCCTATCAATGATCACACAAATAAAAAATAATGACATCGATCAATATGGTTATTGGATTTTATCCAAGTTTGTCTTATCTCCTATACTAAAGTGTTGCATGTTCTCTTCTGCTTGTAAATATCTTTTAGTCACTTTTATGACATTCTGGTTCTTTTGGAACCCTCATGTCTTGAAACCGATCCATGTCCTAGTCTTAGGGTAATCGACTAATCAATTTAATTATCCTAAGTAGTATAAACCAAGTCATCTTTTTGTCAGTAGTACCAGGTCATCCACTCTGAGTCATTCATTTGTCTCCTAACTATTGAAGAGTTTTATCACTGAGTACACAAGAAAAACAAGACAACTGAAAACAATCACTAAACTATTTGAGATATGCATGAAATTTTCTTTGTATGTTGTCTTTTACATTGGTTTTTGATTATTATTTCCTCTGAGTAACTCGAGGAAGTCTATCTTGACTAAGAGGAGCAAGGATTGGGGGCATAATACTTTTCTTTTTTTTCTTCTTGTAAGAATAAATCCAATGATCTGGAAACATTTAATTAGCTAGGTGTCTATGATAAGTCTCTTCACATCAAGGTGAAATCACCACACATACCTCGACTCCACTTATTTGTATGATACAGGAAGGTTGGAGTCATTTCTTTGCCTATTTGAGGGTATTTCTTTAATGTGCAATCCGGAAGCATGCGTAATCTGTCCAAGGATATGAACGGACAAAGGGTCATTGTGGACAAGATAATTAATATTGCATATGAAAAGAAAGGAACTCTATTTTTCCTACTATGTTTGTAAAACACTCACTGATGAAAATTAAGCATTCCAAATCTAGTGACTAGGTTTAGGTTGCATTCATTCTAAATTTTATGCATTTCGAGTGATTTTGGCATGATAACAATGATCTCTTTATCTTTTGAATGAGAGTTTGAAGCATCATCATTTCTCAACTAAGTGGTCTCTTTTTCATCATCATTTCTCCTATCGAGTACTTGTGTATTGAGATGTTAGTTGCATTAATAAGCATCTTATATAGATCCATACATTTCATTATATACTTATTTGCATTCATATTATTGCATGAAGAAAAATTAAAAAACATTTGCATTACTAGTTACTCATTTTCATCATCCATTTGCATATGAAAAAGGAATAAACAAATGAACATCCATATTACATACATTACATATGTCCATACTGAAAAGATATGCATACATATAGAATAAAGCATATAGAAAGACATCTCATAATCAATCAACACAAGTACAATGAAATCAAATCAAGATCTCGTATATATCATCGTAATGTTAGTATCTCATAGTACAAGTGATATCCACTATCATATACAATGTCTCATCGGAGCAAGAATCGTATAGGCTACAAAAATGGGGTATATAAAAAAATCTAGGAGCTATAAAAAATCTACCTCTCTGCCTCTCCCTCATTGCCAGTTGGAGGTGGTGGTGTCTATTGATCGACGTCCTATCTGGGTGCCCTAGCTCCCTCAGATTGAGCCATATACTACGAATACGGGACAAACTGTTGTGCTACTGGGACTACTACACTATAAGCTGCAACATAATACATTACCTAACTCATATGATGTAACACCTCTCATTGAAGTGCATCCCACTTTGCTTTGACCTCAACAATTTGTCGATCACACTCTTCTCTAACCTTAGTAAGTTTTTGATCATGCTCTGATCTAACCTTTGCAAGTTGTCGGTCTTGCTCTGCCAGTTGCATCTACGCCACTGTCAACTGTGACTGCAAGCCTGCCACCCTCAATCTCAATGAACATGTTGCATCTGGTACCCTCTGCTCTCCGCCTCCCTCTCCACCTTCCTCTCTGTCTCCCTGCTCATCCCTCTGCTACCTCACCTACCTAGGAGCTTCTCTCTCCTCCTCACCTCCACCCTGTGCTACCCTAGCCCCACTAGCCTTAACCCCAACAACTCCTAGAGATCCACCCTCCCCTATCTTTCGTTGTCTCACTCCAGCTGGTATCCTGCTGCTACTAGCCCTAGGATTACCTCCTACCTTCCTAGGTGCATTTGCCCTCAGTCCCTGCACCTTTCCTCATCCCTATACCTACGTTGGTGCCTCATCCTCGACCTCCTCTATGAGAGGCGCGTGATCTTCAAGATTTGTGAATCTAGGAAATGGATGTCTCTGGAACCAATCCCTATACTAGGGCAATACCCCTGCATCTGCAACATCCTCCAAATAATCCCATCTCAGTCACTATAAACTGACTAACTCTTGCATGCTTAGCCTATAAGATAACCGTGGAGCCCATCCTCATCTCTCCTCCTCTCCATACTAGGCATAAGCTGTAAACTCCTGAGATATACCCTGCGGTCTTTCATACTGCCTCATCACCATGGACACCACAAACCACTTAATAATAGACACTGATCAGCCAATGAGAGGTCTAGTCATGAACATATCCTTTCTCTACCCTCTCCAATCATCCCATAGCTCTAGACCCCTATACAGTGTCTATACTACTGTGATCAAATCATCCAGTTGTCTCCTCTAGTACTCTATCTTGCCCAGACGGGGCTGAATCACATAGCATGAATAGAAATAAACAATGGGCTAGTGCGGCTCTCTAGAATCATCTACTATCGACTTCCATACTGGGATATGCTCCCATGCCCATATCTACAAAACTAAAACCCCTACTTCCATACTCTTACCCTCTCGATACACAACCTCGTGCATCTCATGATACATTTGGGCTAGTAAACAAGATCCCCACCCTAATCTCTCAGGATGAGTCAACAACCTCTCAAGCATCCTCACCCAGCCATATAGAAAACCCTGTTGTACCCTATCCGACATAACAAAATAACCAAGGATACCTGCTAACATGCATGCCAGTGAAAACTGGTCACTATACCTACTCATCAAAACCTCCCAAGTGATAGCCCACTCAAGGATACTCTCATCGTGGAATATCCGTCTCAATGCTAAGATACTCAGTCATTGAGTAGAATCAAAATCAACCTTGTCGCCAGCAAATGGAATCTTGAGAATCCGATATACATCCTTAGGTGTGATTGTCATCTCTCCTACAGGCAAATGAAAGGTATTATGCTCTAAATAAAATTGCTCTGCTAATGCAATCAACATCCCATGATTCATGTAGATATTCGACATCTAAAGGTGTCCAAAACCACATAAATCAATATGTACCCTATCTGCGTCTGATAAACAACAAACTAACACCATCATCGATGAATAAACACATCGAAACAAGATATCCGACAACCGAATCTGAAAAATCAAACATAAATATTGTCAGCACATGATCCAAATTGCTCTAAAAATATGCTAAACATTCTTGCAAATCCAAATATACAAAATGCATTATCAAAATTTGATGTTTTGACCCTTGAACATGCTTGTTGTTTCTCATATGACTTTTCACAAACAAGCAGAATCTCGTATGAATCAGGATTACACCTAGCACGAAAAACTATCCCCATACGATAAAACATGATACATTGCATGATAAAGTGGGCACTCAAGCACACTTTCGTACGAAACATGGGCCCACATCGGACGACAAACCCTATACACCCATACGATAAACCACCACAAAGACATTCTATCGTATGAGAAATGGTCTTAGCTGGCACAATAAACTGAGGCAAATGACTTTTAACGACTCTAAAATGAAAAAAAATAACGAAAATTTAAAATTTAAGAAATCAAATAGGCTTAAGATCAATCACTTACCATTGGGTCATAGTTTCGTGGTCGATTATGATGTCTCTGACTCTCAAAATGATGCTCCTGAATCAGAATGGCTATTTTTCTTCGTAGATGGCTTTTAAATTTTCAAACTTGGAGAGGTTAAAATGCATTGAAAATGACACATGGACCCTTTATATAGCCAAAACCCTAATTTTTCAACTTGCTCTGATGGACGTGAAAACTGTACCCTAAGCTAATTTTCTTGTCTTGATTCCATTTTTGGGATCGAAATCGAAATCTGAGATCATCTTCCTAGTCAATTTTGTACATTTGAGACCACTTAGTGCTTTCGTCAAATGCTCATTCTTTTCTTCAATTTTTGCTCAACTCCGAATCTCAATTTTAATTCTCAAACCAACTCTAATTTTAATCTTCAACATTAATATTTATGCTCAAATAACTTATCATCACTCAAAAAATTTCTTGAAATCACTGTGCAACCCTCGCTATCTTTCGATTTTGCTCCCGAGGGGGCATACTCATGACATCATCATTAGTGATCATCATCCTCAAAGTTGAGAATTTCTTTCAAAATCTTTGTTACAAGTCAAGCAAAAATCCTTTCAACGAAAGAAAATTAACAAGACCTTATCGCTAGGGGCATCTTAGCTTCATCACTTCATATCAAGTTGATATTTCTTGATCATTTGAATAAAATCAATCTCTAGGGGCATATCAGTTTTGTCACATCAAATCAAGCTGATATTGTCTTCATCTGAAAATAGTCTCTTAACATTAATTAGTTTCATCGCTTTTCAAGATGATTATTCATTTAAACTCAATCAAGGGTTTAAAGAGTATCTTTGATCACATGCTCAATCTAAGTAGGTTTTTAGTTTCATTGCATCAAATCAAGTTGAGCAGTTTATCTTCACTCATCATGTCTTGATCCATCAAGATCAAGATTGGTTTTATCTTCACTCACTCTGTCTAGATCAATCAAGTTCATGATCGGTATTGCTTTAATCAGTCTATTTAGTTTCATTGCTTCAAAACAAAATGAATACCTCACTCTTCATCTAGTTCGTGATCAATCAAGTTTAGAACTGATATCTATTTGACATCAAATACTCTTTGAACCAACGCGTTTCTTGCACATTAATTCAAAGAGGGGCAAATGTAATACCCTAAAAATGGTCATCTAAACCATGGGCCCCTAATCTCGACAACATCACCAAGGTCCTAACCAAAGGCAATTAAATTTAATCTTGAGCACACAATTAATTTCTTAAATCTTTAATGTCGCATGGTAAATTAATCACTTTGAATTAATTAAATATTTATTTAATTAATTGATCATTCCAAGAAAATCATTTTTAAACAATTATCCTATTTATTTTATTGAATATCCTAGCATATTTAATTAAATAAGTCAATTTGTCATTAAATAATCAAAAAAAGGAAATAGAAAAGAAATCAAATGGAGATAATCTTGAAAATCATATTAAAAATTGAAGAAAAATCTCAAAGAAAATAATTAAAATAATTAAATATCAAAATTGAATGAAATAGAGAATAAATCAGTTTTTTCTGATTTTATCTTAATTTTAGTTCAATTTCCTTTAAAATTGAGAAAAGCAACCAATCACATCAATTCACTCGGATTGTGCTTCCTCTTGGAAAATCTTGACCGCTCATCATCATTTGATCTCAGTCGTTGGTTTCTTTATGAATTTTCTATAAATTCAGGCTCTCATCTCTCATTCAAGGATCCTGGAGAATATATTGTTATTATGTTGTTTTTGCTCTAGGTTCACTAAGATTTTGCATTGAGATATTTACATATTAGTTATTGCATCGTTATTAAATCATCTAGCTTAATATTGCTTAAATCATGTTAGATTAATCTTACATATCTAGCTTAAATCTTGCATTCATTTTGCTCAATTCATGCTCATATAGATTAAATCCTTCTTTAATCTAGTCACTGGTATTGCATATAAAAATCTGAGAGCAAGACTAAACTCACATCTACTAGAAGGCAATAGGTCACTTTGTAATGGTTAATTGTTCATTATTGATTATTGATTTACTAACCATGCATCTAATGACTTAATTGAAGTGTTGTGTATTCAGATACAGATACAGATACAGATACAGGTCCACTTTTCACACACACAATCCCACGCAATGAGTGCAACTCTCTTCTTCTCCTCGACCCCAGACCAAATAAAGGCTTTCTGAATTTTCTCAATAGCATCTGTAAATTTTCTTGGAATTTTGAAGAGGCTTAAAGCATAAACCGGAAGACTCTAGAGAGAAGATTTTAAAAGATGGATTTTTCCAGCTTGACTAAGAAGGGTACCTTTACAACCAGCCAGCTTCCTATTGAATCTGTCAACAAGACTATTCCAAAACAACTCCAAAGGTTTCATACCCAAAGGAAGACCCAGGTAAATAGAAGGAGGCTTTCCAATTTGGTACCCGAGGATCCAGGCCATCCTAATCTGTCTATCCTTCGGGGTGTCGAAGAAGAAAACATAACTTATTTGATGTTAATATAACTAATTTATTTTGAGTTTTTGGACTAATACACCCCCCTTCTTAATCATGTCGTGTGTTCAAAAATTGGTATCAGAGAATAGGTTCCTCTTTAGGAAGCTTAACCGCTTGAGGTAGATCTGGAATAGTGCATGAAATTTATCTTAAAGCATTGATGTTTGACAGAACAAATTTTCCTTATTGGAAGGATAAAATAGAATCTTACTTGGAGGGTTTGCAGAATGCAATCTGGGATATTATCCAAACTAGTTATACACCTCCTCTGAATAGACCTACAACTCTGGATGAACTTAAGGATCAAGAGACAAATGTAAAATCTATAATAGTACTTATTAGTTGTTCGAGTGATGCAGTATTTGGTAAATTTGAAGGGCCAAAAGAAGCTAAGGAGATATCGAACAAGTTGGGTTATGCACATGAAGGTGATCTTAAGACAAAGCAAGCTAGGTTGATGGATCTAAAATAGAAATATGAATGTTTAAGAATGACTAATGATGAAAGAATTGAGAACTACATACATAGAGTGAATGATACTAGTGAGACTATTCCAGTTGTCGATGGAACTCTAGAAGAAGGTGATGTCATAAGAAATATCTTGTTTACACTGACTAAACCCTACAAACTGAAGAAGTGTGTGATTGAATAATGTCATGATCTAAATAACAACTTGATTGATCAACTCATCAAAACATTATTTGTTTTTTAAATTGGAGAGATGAATGATAGTAAAACCTATAGGAAAGAAGTTGCATTAAACATTTCAAAAATATTAGAAGATGAATCGAAAACAAGTGAAAACCTAGATGGGATTGAAGCGAACTTTGTAAGAAGATTCAAGAGAGGATCTGTAAAGTACAAAGGTAATTTACCCTTGAAATACTTTAATTGTGGTATAATTGGTCATTATGCCTCTAAATGTATGTATAAGAAAGATTACAAAAAATCTAATGATGATGAAAAGAAAAGTAGATATATAAGACATGATTCTAAGAAAAGGACTGATGATATACACAAAGAGAAAAGGAGTTTATGTTATATGGAGACGCATTCATCTAAGGATAAAGATGGTGAAGACTAGAATGAAGAATATTATTCTTGGTTATAGAAGAGATTAATAAGGATAGGTTTGGAAGACGGGAATGAAGATAACAGAAAGATAGCGAGAGAAAATATTGCACTACATGCTAAGTTTGAACTAGGAGTGTGGATTATTGTTTCTGAATGTTCAAACCACATGACTAGAGATAAAGATAAGTTCATTAATATCAAGATTTATTATGGTGGATCGGTGAAATTTGCAAGAGAGGAAGCTACACCTATTTGTGCAATACCTGAAGTTTCTTAATCGATAGTAAACATAAAACTAATGATGTTTCTTGTGTTGAAGTTTTGAGAAATAGTTTGTTGAGTGTTAGTTAGATGTGCAATTAGGTTATGGAGTTTTATTTAGTAAGACCAGTTGTGTGATTGAAAAAGGAAAAATTGGAAGAATAATAGAAGAAGGTATTAGAACAAATGAAAATGTTTATTTCATAAAGGACAATAGTGGAAGTAGATGTTTCTTGACATAGAGTAGTGAATTCTGGTTATGGAATAAAAGTATGGGTTATATTAACTTTGACAACATGATAAAGATCAGTAATATTAAATCACTGAGAGATTTACCAAATATTATCATGCGTACTGATACTATGTGTAGGGAATGTCAATTAGGAAAGTAGATTAAGAGGAGTTTCAAGAACAAGGAGTATTCCACTTCAAGACCCTTGGAGATGATTCATACATATATTTGTGGCTCTACAAGGACAAAAGAACTTAATGTAGAAAGGTATTTTATGTTACTTATTAAAGATTTAAAGTGTTCAAATCAATGATAGAAAATCAAGTTGATACTAAAATCAAGTATTTAAGATCTAATAGAGGTGGAGAGTTTACTTCAAAAGAATTTAACAATTTTTGTGATAAATATGGTATCAGAAGACACTTTTATGCTTCAAAACTCCCTCAACAGAATGGTGTAGTAGAAAGAAAGAATAGGATTGTTATTGATATGGCTAGAACTATGATGAAGGATGCTAACCTAGCTAATGTATATTGGAAAAAAGTTGTGCAAACTATTATTTACATTCTTAACAGGGTATAGATAAGAGTAAATAATACTAAGACACTTTATGAGTGATAAAATGGAAAACATCCTACTGTAAAGTATTTAAGAATCTTTGGGAGTAAGTGTTATATTAGAATAGATAAAGATGATCTTGGAAAGTTTGATACTAGAGTAGATGAAGGAATATTCTTGGGATATTCTACAAATAGCAAAGACTATTGGTGTTGCAATAAGAGACTTGGCAATATAGTGGAGAGAACAAATGTGAAAGTATGTGAAGCATGGGATCAAACTGCCCCTAAACCCATAAAGAAACTAAATTTAAGATTATTATTGTCCATGCAGAAGAAAAGATGAATCAAGAAGACGAAAATGAGAAAGAGACAAATGAAATTGAAGATGAAGATGAAGAACCTGAGCAAGTGATTAAGACCCTAACAAAATATGTACAAAATAATCATTCAAAAGATCAAATAATTGAAGACAAAAACAAAGGAGTTCAAACAAGAAGAAATGTTACAAAGGAAAATGAGTAAGAAAACTAATTTTTTCTTTCACTAGTGAAACCCAAATCATATGAAGAAGCAAGAAAAGAAGAAATTTGGGTCAAAGCAATGGAAGAAAAAATAAATCAGATACAAAAGAATTAGACTCGGGTGCTAATACCTAGACCAGTGGACAAAAATGTGATAGGAACTAAGAGGGTATTCCAGAACAAACTAAATGAACAAGGACAATTTACAAGGAACAAAGTGAGATTGGTATGTAAAGGCTATTCACAAGTTAAAGGTATAAATTTTAAGAAAACCATTTCTCCAATAGCGAGGATGGAATCTATAAGAATGTATTTCTTTTTCTACTTATAATAATTTCAAGGTATATCAAATGGATGTTAAGTCAACATTTCTGAATGGAGAACTAGAAGAAAAGGTATACATTGAGCAACCAAATCAATTTAGATTGTTAGAGGATCCAAATATGGTTTGCATGTTAAAGAAGACATTGTATGGATTCAAACAAGCACCTAGAGCTTGGTATGCTAGATTAGATAGATATTTTTTACAAGAAAAATTTAAGAAATGTACTGCAGAGAACAATCTCTATTTCAATGTTGAAGGTAACAAGTTGTTGATTATTGTTATCTATGTTGATGATATTATATTTGGAGGAAGTGATGGTTTGTGTAAAGAGTTTGTAGAACAGATGCAAAAGGAATTCTAAATATCAATGATTGGTGAGATGTCATTCTTTCTTATGTAGGTTGTATGTTTAGTTTCAAGATTTAATTCTAATCCAAAGAAATCACATGAACACGTAGTGAAGAGGATTTGTAGGTACTTTAAAGGGACTCGGGATTTTGGTCTTTTGTAAAAGAATCATGGAGATTTCATGTTGAAAGAATATATAGATGTTGATTGAACCCAAAGCATTTATGATAGGAAAAGTACTAGTGGTGGTGCATTATTTTTGGGAGATAGATTGGTTTCATGGCTAAGTAAGAAGAAAGACTCAATTTCAAAGAATTTGGTAATGCATTCAAGAACTAAACCTATCTCAAACCATTATCATTCCTTAAGAGAGAAGGTTGCACAAAAGGAAGTATGATTAGAATAAATTTCTACAAAAGACTAAGTAACAAACATTTTCACTTAATCATTGGCAAAGAATACTTGTGAGTATTTAAGGAAAAAATAGGGGTTATTGACCCTCCTTTCTCTAACTAGATGCATTTATAGTGGTGTATCAATTTAGGTGGAGATTCAATTCTTACCCTTAATCTCCTAGATTGATGTCGTTACTTCTCTTAGGGGAATCCATGGTGTGTGTTAGTCAGTATGCCATGCAATGCCATGTGTCTTTGATGTCAAAGGGGGAGAAAGTTGTGAGATTTGTGGAGAGATTTGTTGTAATATTTATTGAGAGAGTTGTTGTGATATTTGTTTGAATATGCAACTAATGTTCAAGTATTACCATCAATGACATAGGGGGAGATTGTTGGAAGAATGAGCTTATAGTATGGTTTTCATTGATGTCAAACTTGGTTATTTTGATGGATTCTCATCTGGATATTCTTTTGGTTGTTGTGGTTGTGATTTGTGTTGTATATTGAGTTTGGCATTTTTGGTGTTGGTTGTGGTATTTTGATTTAGATAGTTATTTTTGTTCTCTAGCAACGTGTCTACCATATTGGTCCACAAAGTCTTTAGTGGCCTCCAAATATGTTGCAGATTATGTTGGGGTTTCATGGACATGATTTTATGGCTCGTGTAGTATTCTCAGTTTGCTTCTCTGGTGGATTCTTTGTTCTACAAGAGAGCTTTGTTAATTTATGTCCAAAATATTTAGTTGTGTTATGATCTAATGTGTCTGATTGAGTTATCTTGATTGGATCATTTTCCTTTGGTTTGGATATGCATTGGAGGTTGTATTAAGAATTTTTTATGGGTCTCATCATGGTGTGTGGAGATTCGTATGAGGTATTTTGCATTAGAAGATGCTCATTGGCTAACTTTTTGCTATGTCTACACATTACATTTGGTAACAACTTGAGAGAAAGTTTTAGCATGTGCATATTTTTGGGTTCATCTTTGAGGGGTGTATTCTGATGTGTTTTGGCTCCTTCTTTCTCCTGGAGTGAATTGCTTTGAGTATTTTTAGTTCAGTGGCTTATTTTATGTAATAATATTTGTTATGTTCTTGGCTAACCCTAAATTAAGTTTCAAATGATCTATCTCTTATTTATGGAGTGTGGTTCAAGGAGAAGTTGTATGATGGATTGTGCATGAATTGATGAGTAGAGTTGATAGTTCTGATACTTAATATAAGTATAGATCTAATAGTCAACAAGATGAGAGGGGGGGTGAATCATACAAACTTAATCATCCATAAAAACATCAAATTCAACCTCGGTAACATATATATCAGTAATATAACCAAAACTGTTAAACATGCAAACTCAAAAGCATATGAACAATATAAACCTCATAACACCAGATTTAACGTGGAAACCCAAATAGGGAAAAACCACTGTGGGATTTCAGACCCACTAAGAAATATACTCTTCTAGAGTATGCTTGGTTAAAAGAAAATCCTGTTAAAGATTACAAACACATTGCTAGATGTGACCCGGTTAAGGGATTTCCCTCAGATCTATTAGGATCTTCACTTTATTAGAAGTGATCTTGTTAAAGGATTTCAAACACTCAATCAGAATGTCACCTTGCTAGAGGGTTTACATATAAGACTATTAAGTCCACTCGGTTAAGAGATTTTCTATCACTTTCACAAAATAACAGTAATAAAAATCTATCTGCAACTTCACATCTAAAATGCTAAAGCAGCTTCTTATTTGTTCAATAAAATCTAGACATAGAACTAATCTTGTCTATCTACTAGGCTTCTATACTCTATTATTCAAACAGGTCTTCAAGCTTCTGTGCTCGGTAATCACTATGTAGCATCCCTATACATACACTTGCCCACATACATTATTTATCAACAGTTTCCTATTTATAAACAATTAGGTAACCGCTTAATCTCCTTGATCACATTTCCCATGATCAATCATAGCCATCAGATCTTCAATCTTGTCCAGGTTCAATGCATCTTTCGATCTGAAAACATTTTACCCTACCTTCAAACTTGCATACTAGTCTTGGAACTTGTGCTAGGGTATTGCAATTCAATCTGAGCTATAGATCTTCATGCCGACTTTTCATTGCCTTCGATTTGTTAACAAACTTCTTCCACGGCTTACCAATCATTTAATCCACTCTAGCTCATCATCTTCCTTCATTAAATACTGCATGTAAACATTTAATGCATTCTGTTATAGCTTGGTTACAACTCAGTAACAACTCATTGAATACTAAACTTCACTCGGTAGACATTCTGCCTTCATTAATCGATAGCGATAACCTTAGGGTTTACCGACTAGGTTCGTTAGGGTTTACCGACTAGGTTCTTTGCTTGATAACATAGTATAGTATTAACCTTTACAATTTACAACATATGTATGATGTTAAAACAATCTAAAACATCATGATCTCATCATTGTCTGACTCGGTAGTAGTTTCCCATTGAATACCTTATTCATCCCCTTATTCATCATATTCTTTCCTGTGTCTTTTACCGACATCTTTATAATCTTCATATCATACTTCTCAAGATATGGCAACATCATACTGAATTAGAAAATCAATTTCTTGACATCAATGACAAAATAATAATATCAAGACAGTAAAACCACAATCATCAACAACCTTCTCAATATCCTTATAAAATGCCAACAATCTTTCATTGTCTGTTATAATGTAATATTGCCAACAATCTCCCCCTTTGGCATTGATGGAAAAACCAATTGATTTGACCTTAATAGATTCGGATTGTTGTGATTCTGAAATGCTGAAATGCTCTCCCCCATACATTAGACTTCTCCTCATTTTTGTCTTCTTTCCAATCTGTAGTTTGCTCTTAGTCTTCTCCCCTGATAGGTCTTCTCTCAGTCATCTCTCCTTCATAGTAGTCTTTTCCCCCTTTGTAGGTCTTCTCCCCCTTTGACAACAATGCCAAAAAGTAAAGAACTAAAACATAATTTCTCTTTGTAAGAAGTTATTTCCTATTGTTGTGTATCAACTGAGTCTCGGTTAGAGCATTTTGTCTTCAATTCCTGTTCCCTATAATATTTCCCGTATTAATTCTAGTACACTCTTAGAAAACATCCTAAAGTGTATAACTCAACATCAACTCCCAAAAGATATTCATTAGAGTCATCGGATTGATTCTTTCACCAAACTCAGTCAGTGAGTAGAAGATAGGGGTAGGACTCCTAACTTACTTCTAAGATATTCAAAAGTGTCCTTTGGTAGTGGCTTGGTGAAGATATGTGCTATTTTCTCCTTTGTGCTAACATACTCCAACACCACTTTCTTCTCTTGAGCTTCTTCTCTAAGATAATGATATTTGATAGATATGTGCTTTGTCTTAGAGTGCATAACAAGATTCTTTGAAATATTAATGGCACTAGTATTGTCACAGAATATAGTTACTGGCTTGGTAACTTTCTCATTTATACCTCCCAATAGTTGTTTGATCCATGCAATGTTGGTACAATTCAATGCTGCAGCAATGTATTCAGCTTTTGCTGTTGACTGTGAAACACATCCTTGTTTCTTGCTAAGCCAACTCACTAGTCTTTCTCCTAAAAAGAAATCTCCTCCACTTGTTCTTTTTCTATCATCAATGTTGCCTGCCCAATCAACATCAGTATAAACTTGTAAATCAAAATCATTTCCTTTCTGATATACTAAGCCATAATCCTCTGTGCCTTTCAAGTATCTAAAAATTCTTTTGATTACTGTCATGTGTGTTTCCTTATGATCTGCAGAGAATCTTGCAACTATACCTACTGCATGTGTTATATCTGGTATGTTGTGAACAACATATTGTAGTTTTCCAATCATGGATCAATAGAGTGTCTCATCAACAGATGTAGATTCATCATTCTTTGATAATTTGCAGTTGTTAGTCATAGGAGTACTTACTGGTTTTGAATCATCCATTCCAAATTTCTTCAAGATTTCCTTTATGTACTTGGATTGAGTAATGAAAATCTCATTTTTCATTTGCAGTATCTGTAAACCTATAAAATACTTTATCTCACCGATTAATGACATCTCAAATTCTTTGCTCATTTCATTTCCAAAGTTCTTGCATAAAGTGTCATTTCCACAAAATATAATATCATCAACAAATATGGCTGAGATCAATATTCCATTTTCATCATTCTTCATGTACATGTTGCTGTTCTCACTTGTCCTTATAAAACTAATCTTAATCAAATAAGAGTGCAATCTTTCATACCATGCTCTTGGTGCTTGTTTCAAACCATATAAAGTTTTGTTCAATTTACATACCTGATCTTTATTATTGTCTTCAACAAATCCCTCAGGTTGTTCAATGAAAACTTCTTCTAATATTCCATTCAGAAATGCAGATTTGACATCCATTTGATATATCTTGAAGTTCTTGAAAGCAGCATAGGCCAACAATGTTCTAACTCCTTCAAGTCTAGCAATAGGTACAAAAGTTTCACCATAATCAATTCCTTCTTCTTGAGCATAACCTTTGCAAACTAGTCTTGCTTTGTTTCGAATGACTTCACCCTTTTCATTTAGCTTGTTTCTAAAAATCCACTTTGTACCAATTACATTTTTGTCCTTCGGTCTTGGGATTAGTGTCCATGTGTCATTCTTCTTGATTTGATCAATCTCTTCTGTCATAGCATTTACCCAATCTTCACTATTAAATGCCTCTTTTACTATTCTCGGTTCAAATTCAGATATCAAGCATGTCTTCTGTCTCAGTTTGTTCCTTGTCATCACTGGATCATCCTTATCTCCTATAATCTGACTTCGTGCATGTTGTCTTTTGACATACTTGGCTAATACAGGCTCGGTAGGCTCTATATGATCTTCTTCATCACTCGGTAACTGGATATTCTCTTCATTTTCTTCAACAGTCTTCTTGGTAGGACTTCTCAGTTGAACATAGACAAATTCATCATAGTCTTCTGGTTCCTTGGAATTTCCTTCATCATTTCTTTCTGCAAATTCATCAATTTTCACATTTGCACTTTCTACTATTTTGTTAGATGATTTGATCAGACATTTAAATGCTTTGCTTCTAGAAGAGTAACCTAGAAACATTCCTTCTTCACTTTTCTAGATCAAACTTGCCATTTCTATCATCTTTATGAACATAGCATCTACTTCCAAAATTTTTAAAATAACTAACATTAGGTTTCTTATCATACCAAATTTCATATGGTGTCTTCAAAGTACCTTTCTTCAATTGAACTTGGTTCCAGGTGTAAACAACTGTGCTTATTGCTTCTCTCCAAAATGTTTGTAGCACCTTCTTTTCAATCATCAGTGTTCTAGCACAATCCACGATAGATCTGTTTCTTCTTTCAGCTATTCCATTCTGCTGTGGAGTTCTCGGTGCAGAGACTTGTCTTTTAATACCACGATTATTGCAAAATAAGTTGAACTAATCAGATGTGTACTCTCCTCCTCTATCTGATCTAAGACATTTTAGTTGTCTTCCTGTTTCATTTTCACCTCTTGCCTTGTACCATTTAAACATTTGAAAAGCTTCTGATTTTTCCTTTAAAAACATTACTGACATCATCCTTGAATAGTCATCCACAAATAATATGAAATATTTATCACCATAATAACTTTGAACTTTCATAGGACCACAAAGATCAGTGTGCACTAGATTTAAAATTCCCTTAGAAGTGTAGGACTTACTTGTAAAGCTTGTTCTTGTCATCCTACCCATCTGGCATCCTCGGCACATAGCATTCTCAAGTTTTTCAATACTCGGTAGACCTCTTACTCTGTGCTTCTTACTTATTTTGATCAGATTATCAAAATTGACATGACAAAACCTTTTATGCCATAACCAGGTATCATCAATCTTTGCATGCAAACACTTATTCTGAGTTGAGTCAAGGTGAAATGTATTACCTTTTGTTTGTGTCCCGGTAGCAGCTAACTTTCCATTTTTGTCATGAACTTTGACAATTCCTTTCTGAAATTCTATTCGGTAACCTGTGTTGTTTAGCTGTGCTATAGTCAAAAAATTGTATTTCAAACCTTCAACCCAATAAACATGATTGCATCTTGCATTATCAAGAAGTGTTATAGATCCTTTACCTCTTATCGGACATGGTGCATCATTACCAAATCTAACATAGCCTCCATCATAATCTTCTAATATAACAAACTTGTGTTTATCTCCTGTCATATGATGTGAGCATCGACTATCTATAATCCAAGAATCATTAGTGTTTATGTGAGATATTAGGGCTTTTTCTTCATACCTTTCTTCATCTGAGCCATCCTTGATAGCCACATAAACTACTTCCTCTGTATCAGTCTCATCTATTTTATCATCGTTAGATTCCTCATTAGCTATTAAGCATGTCTTTCTATTTCTTCTTCTGAAGTCTCGGTGTCCTCTGTAATGATTATCTTTCTGTCTGTTATCTCAGTAATCTCTTCATTCAATAAAATCTTTGTTAGGATAGTTAGAAGCCATATGTCCTATCTTATCACAATTGAAATATTTCAAAGGTAGTTTTCCTTTATACTTACCTTTGCCTCTCGGTAACCTTTTGGCTAATAGTGCTTCAAACTCTTCTTGCTTTCTGATTTCTTCATACAGTTTGTGTACTTCTTCAATGTTCTTCCGAAATCTTTCACTTGCTCCACTATGATCTCCTTTAGAGTACTTATATTTTCTTTCATTGTAATCATTAGATTCATCAAGATGAAAAGAACTAAATGCAGATTCAACTTTATTTACCGAAGATCCACTATTATCAAAATTACTTAACTCAAATGCATGTAGCTTACCAATAGTAGCATCTAAAGAAACTGGCATATTAGGTACATACCTCAATTCATTGATTGCAGAGACTCAGATTGCATAAGCTGGTAGAAGGGTTCTCAACAACTTACTTGTTATATCCTTTTCTTCAATAGTTCCACCTGCTCCTTTGATTTGATTGACAATCTCCTTTAGTCTTGTATTGTACTGAGTTATGTTCTCACCTTCATTCATCCTCATAGATTCAAGTTGTCCTCTCAGACTGTCTACTTTTTCTCTTTGAACATGTTCATCTCCTCCATATACTGATATGAGCTTATCCCACATTGCCTTTGCATCATTGCAGCCTTATAGATCATTAAACTCTAAATCGGTCAATGTAGATGTTATTTCAATCATTGCTTGAATATGTTCTTGCTTTGCCCTTATCTCTTCCATAGTCAATGGATAGGTGCTTGGTGCAACAAAATCATTCTCCAGATAGTATACAACATATTCTCCAACTCCTGATAGATGTAGTTTCATCCTTTTCTGCCATGTAGAGAAATTTGACTTGTTCAGCTTCGGTGCATCCCTCTTATACATCTTTGGATCTTTAACTCAAGTGCCTTTAAACGTTCCTTTTGGAGTCCAAAGCTCTGATACCAATTGATAGTTTTGATACTTAATATAAGTACAGATCCAATAGTCAACAAGATGAGAGAAGGGGGGGGTGAATCATACAAACTTAATCATCCATAAAACATCAGATTCAACCTCAGTAACATATATATATCAGTAATATAACCAAAACTGTTAAACATGCAAACTCAAAAGCATATGAACAATATAAACCTCATAACACCAGATTTAACGTGGAAACCCAAATAGGGAAAAACCACTGTGGGATTTTGGACCCAGTAAGAAATATACTCTTCTAGAGTATGCTCGGTTAAAAGAAAATCCTGTTAAGGATTACAAACACATTGCTAGATGTGACCTGGTTAAGGGATTTCCCTCAGATCTGTTAGGATCTTCACTTTGTTAGAAGTGACCTTGTTAAAGGATTTCAAACACTCAATCAGATGTCACCTTGCTAGAGGGTTTACATATAAGACTGTTAAGTCCACTCGATTAAGAGATTTTCTGTCACTTTCACAAAATAACAGTAATAAAAATCTATCTACAACTTCACATCTAAAATGCTAAAGCAGATTCTTATTTGTTCAATAAAATCTAGACATAGAACTAATCTTGTCTATCTACTGGGCTTCTATACTCTGTTATTCAAACAGGTCTTCAAGCTTCTGTGCTCGACAATCACTATGTAGCATCCCTGTGCATACACTTGCCCGCATACATTGTTTATCAACAGTTTCCTATTTATAAACAATTAGGTAACCGCTTAATCTCCTTGATCACATTTCCCATGATCAATCATAGCCATCAGATCTTCAATCTTTTCCAAGTTCAATGCATCTTTCGATTTGAAAACATTTTACCCTGCCTTGGAACTTGCATACTAGTCTTGGAACTTGTGCCAGGGTATTGCGGTTCAATCTAAGCTGTAGATCTTCATGCTGACTTTTCATTGGCTTAGATTCGTTAACAAACTTCTTCCATGGCTTACCAATCATTTAATCCGCTCCAGCTCATCAGCTTCCTTCATTAAATACTGCATGTAAACATTTAATGCATTCTATTATAGCTCGGTTACAACTCAGTAACAACTCAGTGAATACTAAACTTCACTCGGTAGACATTCTGCCTTCATTAACCGAAAGCGATAACCTTAGGGTTTACTGACTAGGTTCCTTAGGGTTTATCGACTAGGTTCTTTGCCTGATAACATAGTATAGTATTAACCTTTACAATTTACAACATATGTATGATGTTAAAACAATCTAAAACATCATGATCTCATCATTGTCTGACTCGGTAGTAGTTGCCCATTGAATACCTTATTCATCCCCTTATTCATCATATTCTTTCCTCTGTCTTTTACTGACATCTTTATAATCTTCATATCATACTTCTCAAGATATGGCAATATCATACTGAATTAGAGAATCATTTTCTTGACATCAATGACAAAATAATAATATCAAGACAGTAAAACATCTTTAATCAGTTATATCCATAATCATCAACAACCTTCTCAATATCCTTATAAAATGCCAACAATCTTTCATTGTCTGTTATAATGCAATATTGCCAACAAGAGTATCTGAATGATGTGCAAGTAGATTTGAGATTGCAGAAGTGTAAAAGTCAGAGTTTTGAAGGTGATATATTCATTGAGGTAGTGTGTTGTCATAGTGATGATTATCAGAGATGTTGGTCATGATGTTGGTCGCTTGATCCAGAAGTTCAAGGATAATTTCATGTTCAGGAGATCCTTCTCAATTTTAGTTCTACTATTTCCTCTGTTGCTAATTGACAATGAGTGCTTTGGCAAGAAATTATATCTTTCCATGAAGCAGTTAGACTCAATTGTAAAAGTTTCTATATCTTTCCCCAAGGTAGTGTTCCTTAGCCTTGTAAGTCCATCAGGTGTTGTTTCTCCTTGGAAGTGTGCCTAAAACTTTGTAATCATTCATATTCTAATTGTGAGTTAGATTGTGACCATGGTTTTTCCATGTTTAGGTTTTCCACATAAATTTGGTGTTTGTGTATTGATGATTGATGTTTATATGTTGATGATTGATATGTTGTTGCTTTGTTATTTGATGTTATTTTTAACTAATCTATTTTGAAGTTTTAGACTAGCTCACCCCCCCTCTCAATCTCATCGTGTGTTCAACATGTTTTTTGGAGTAAATTCAAGTGGTGTTCTATTGTGATGGACTTCCCTAGTAGGTCATCTACATATTCTTCCTTGTTGTTGTGAAATAGGTCATAAATTTTAGAATACACAAGGAACAAAAGAAGAGAATATTATTCCTTAATAACACACTTAGATATTGTGAAGCTCAATACCCCAAACAACTCTTTATTCTCCTTATAGATCTAAAACTACCCAAGGATCAAGTAGCACCAAATCTATCCTAGACTACCAATAAATTACAAGCTTGATCACTGATGTATTTATAGGATTTTTTTGATTGTGTAATATATATATATATATATATATATATATATATATATATATATATATATATATATATATATATATATATATATATATATATATATATATATATGGCATAGAGTATGAAAGGTAGGATAAAGAAAAGACCTACTTCAATTCTTATATCATGACTAATAAAATTTGAGATCAACTTGTTATGAATGTTACAATTTGTAATTCTGAGTTTGCAATGTTTGAGTTCACTAGAATTTTTATATTATTTGAGTTGCTAATTAATTTGTAAAATAAAGACCATACAGTAAATGTGAATCTATGTTATATTAATACTAACTAACTTATACCCAACTAACCTAACCAAATAATTTAAACTAAAAAATAAAAGTAGATTAAAATAATAAAATAATAAATCTTGATCTTTCACTAGATGTCATTAGCCAAGAGAGATTGGAAAACAAAAATTTGAATAAACTTTACATTTAGAATAATAATAGTTTTGTCACTAATATAAATAGCCAAACTATCTTGACACCTTAGACATTGTGAAGGCCTATTGGAAGGTGTTTTAAATGGTTAAAAAGATTGAACAAAGAAATTCTTAACAATAAATAGAGGGAAAAAGTATGGAAAGAATGCACAAATGGATGATGTAGATGAATGGTGGATGTCAATGAGTTCTTTGCAAGGAGCGTGGGATTCCAATGATAAAACTTTTAAGAAGGTAGACACTACAAACTCTAATTTTTCGCACGAGGTTTCACTAGATCTTTCTAGTCCTTTGTTTGTATCACTTGACTTTACAAGTGAACACAAAAAAATGTAATGGCATTGCAAAGGAGTGCAGGATCCATAACACAAGGCATGAGTGGAGTGAAAATTATAGAAATTATGGAGGCTCTGATATCAAATGTTGGATAACTAAAAAAATCTCAAATCTATAGACAAATAGTCATATCAAAAATGATAAAACCATTACATTACAATAGCTTATGAAGCCTTTCAACCATGTAACTACCCATAATCACCTAACAACTAACAACTAACTAACAACTAATTCTGTGTTAAGTACTATTTTCTAACAGCTTCAAACTTAGTTTACAAACTACTAAAAAGAAATATAAAAACATTAGTAAAGGAAAATAAAAGTAAATATGCTTCAAATAGAAAAAATATATTCTTAGCAAGTTGAGAAAGTGTGAAATAATTTGGTAATAATTTTATTAAAGATTATTATAAAATGAATAATTTCAAAGGTATTGAAGCTCAAAATGTTAATGAAGATTAAAAAGACATATTAGATGGGGTAAATTATAAGTCTAATCTTTTAAACTTGTTATCCAAAAATATTGAAAAGAAATGAACAAGGGTAATTTTTTGTGAGAAGAATACATAATCATATTTTAAGGAACATGAAATGGCTTGCATTTAATGTTCCTCAAAACATAATCAATCTTGGAAAACATGAAATGTGATTGTGTTTTTAAATTCATAGAACATGATTCCAATATGGCTTTGTATTTTCCAAGTCATAATCTAATCACGTTATTCAACTTTTTAATAATATGAGCATATGATGACCAAATCACTCATTTCACTACTTTTTTTTTTACCCCATTTTGGTAAAAAAAACATTTTTCATGGAGCTAGAGGGTGTGTCATGCCAGCGTCATTATTTTGAAACTTTTTTTATTTGTGTAAAATTTGAAAACATTTAATGTTATTATTGTTTAATAATTTTTTAAATTTATTTTTATACATATACATTTTAATACTAGTGTGAATTTACAATTAAAGAGATAAGAAAAGTTGTTACCATTACACAAAGATAAATAAATTTTATATTGAACTATAATGTGTAAGTAATATCCCAATTCATCACATTACTAGATCGTGATCTTAATTCTCTTTGATTTAAAAATAATATTGTTTGAAAATATAAAAATATATTGAAATGTTTTACTATAAATTAAGCTTTTATATTTGAATGTGTAATTCTTGAAGAAATTAAAATTTGTAGTTTTCTATCATCAATTACTAGATTCGATAGAATTTCTCACAAACTAAATATGAGATGGTCAATAGTACTATTTTATATTTCAAATCTCTCATCAATCTAAGAAACGTGTTTCTCCAAAAGTTCCACTATAGTCTATAATCTATATCCATCTAGTTTCAAAAATAACAATTATAGTATAGATCCATTTTCCTTTCTTCTTTCGAGTAGTTTCAAAATTGTATTGTAGGCTCTTTGACATATGCTCAAGCTAAAGACTCTAAAATTTTAAAAGTGAAGGGTATTGTAAGATCTTTGATAGATGCTCTTTGAAAAAATTATTATGTTCTTAAACATCAAGTGAACAACATTTAGGTGATCAAACCGTCAATAAAAAATTCATATGATATGTAGGGGTGACCATCAATTTATAGGTCTATTGTGTAGAGAGAGAAAGAAAAAAAAAATGAAATATGTTACTAATCACTAAAAGTGAGAGTGTGAATGAATTGCTACAAGCAATGTTAGATCTTTGTATTCTAAACATCAAAATCACTTTTTATCCACTATTTTTTTTAAAAATATGCCAAATGAGTCTACTTATATTGCTCACAATGTATCTTGAAAATATTTCAAACTTATATATTGTTATGGACTCGCCTTGTACATTTCATTCTCACATATATGGATGTAACCATAAAAAAACAATACGTTCAAACATAAGAAAAAAAATCTATGACAATAGAATGCTCTAAGAATTTGACAATATCAAAAAAAGAATGTCTTGTAACAAACATAAATAGCAAGTATAGTAGTATCTTATTATAGAGCTTTTAAACACTTATTATTATTTATTTATACTAATTATTCCTTATTGCAAGTGTAATGTTAACTATTATGTGCATTGAAGTGCTACCTCCACATTCATCCAATTAATATTTTATTTAAATAAGAATTATATAATTGTTATTATTTTTTTGATGTGAGATATGATAAACATGCAAACTAAAGTAAAAAAAAAAAAGAGTTAAGATGGTAAAAATTTCTTTTAATTATTGTTGATATGTGTGTTCTCATTATTGTTTAGTGGTATCTAAGGTAGTAAAATTATCGAGAGTGAAAATTAATAGGATGTTTAATTATGAACAAAGTTAATATGAAACAAGGTGGACAATTAGGTATAGTTAATGTAAAAAACATTTATTTAAAATAGTCATTGTTGTGTTTATTAAACAAAAGAGGAAAATATGAAATAGACACTTTTCATCTCTAATGTAAAATTTATGTTTTATGGTTTTTCTTTTATTTTTGTTAATTCATAGGTAAAGTAGATATTTTATATTTCATTTCAAATAAATTTTTTATTTTTATTTTTTGTATTCAATTAGTTATATGTGCAAGGATTTTGTTTATATAATTTGTATGCAATACTTTAACTTTAAAAATAATCTATTAACATTAATAAATTATTAGGAGCTTTATACGCTATTGGTATTAATAACTTTTTCGAGTTTTTAATTTTTTTAAGTTTTTATAGCATGTTATTGTAAATTACATCAAATCACCATTTTGAAATACACATTTTTAATCTTTTTCTAAATTTTATGGGTGAAGAAATATAATTTGGTTGTTAAAATGTTTCATTAATATCTATCTTGGTAAATAATAGTTTTTAACATTATGCTAACATTTTATCTATATTTAGCTCAATAATATCACTAGAGATGAAGTTTTAGCATTTAAAAGGATGATTTGTAAATATTTATGTACCTAGAATATTTGAGTATAGTATATGGGCTAAAAACATTTAGAAATATGTGTTGTACATCTTTCATCATAAAATAATATTTAATTGTGGTGCATCTTTCAAATGCATATACCACATGGGAGGCAATTTTGAGATCACTTGTAAGTTTTGATTAGTGTAAAATAGGATTTATAGGGACCCAAAACCCATAGAAAAAGAAATAATCTTTAAAGAAAACAAGGTCTCAAAACCTAGAGATTAAACAATTTCTTTCAACATTTGAACAATCTTAACATTTTTCTCAATAAAATCTCAATTGATATCAGCTAACTCCTCCATATCACTGGCTTTCACATTCTTACCTTTATCCCTGCTTTGAGTGTGAGTTGAAGGTCCCTGATTAGTCTAGGGCTCGTCATCCTGGATGGGCTCCTTCACCTTACCTTTTTCGCGAACTAAAATTGAGGGGGGGGGCATGAGGGGATGAAGGGGAAACATAAAGAGATTGAGCCTTTTCATTTGGCCTTTGAAGGACCTTCGTGCTATTGTTCATGGCAATTCTGTTAACTATAATGATAGCTCTCAACTTCTCATTGACCTTATCCATAGCCACCTCTAGGTTCATTATTTTTTCTTCATGATCATTCTTCGTGGATTTAACATCTTTCACTGGTTTCTAACTTAGCTCAAGTAGGTTGTTCATGTTGTCTAAGGAGGGGGAGTTCAAGGTATTCTATCATGTTGTAAGGTAATTGATCCTACTTTTCAAAGGTCAAAGATCTTTACGACCACCCAATTGAAAAAACTTGGTTTTCCTTCCATAGCCACCTTCACCAGGACTTTGCTAGCTTCAGGATACATCACAGAGGAGATCGTCTCTTTACCCATAGGGGTATTATTGTCTAGCTCGACTAGAATTTCAATATGAAAGTCCAGATTTCCTTGGTCCCCAACAATCCCAGTCAAGTTACCAGCCACTTTGTTTTCGGGGATTTTTAATTCCTTGAGACTTCTCTAGGGGAGGGGTTTTTCTTTTCACATTAGAGGTAGAGACAAGCTCAAAAATCTTATTATTTCCATCTGAATACGAAGGCCTTGGGGCTTTCCTCTTTTTAGTAGAGCCCAAGCTATAGGAAACGAGAAAAAACTCATTTGAAGGAGAAGAGTGAGAATCCTCCAAATTCGAATACATCCTTTTTAGGAAAAAAACCGTTACCCTTAGAAGAGGATTGTTTTTATAGGTTCCCTAGTGGAAGGCATATTCATCAGAGGTTTGAGACTTTGATGATGCATTAGTGTAGTGCCAATGAACATTTTGGGCATAGTGAATATTTTTCTTTCTAGAGGTTGAGGGTTGGGGTTTAATATCAAGGGATTTGGTATGTTTGACGATCAAGAAAATCAAACCCTAGTAGAGAACAAGGGAAATCTAATTCTTGAGGTGAGAATTAACACAATTACACAAAGGTGATAGTAGATAAAATGGAATCAAGATGCACCAATCATGCCTAAAATAGTTGAGAATAGTGAAATGATAGGTAAAAATACTTTGGTAGCAACCATCAAGATTAATGTACCTCATAATAACTACGGGGATTTTAGGTCCTTCTAATTGTAACCACCATCAGTTGTGCGATGGACCATCACCCTCTTGTTCTTCTAGAAAAAATATCTAGGGCTTCCTCCAAATCTTTCAGAATTATCTCTATAAAATTTATTTCCTTCCATAAAAATCCCTATAACCTCAGCAATGAGGCTCTCATCCACCATTCACCCCCAAACATATGAAGGGTACCATTATAATAGCATTTGATGAAGAGTTGAGTAGCCCTAGGGTCATGGCCATGGAGTTTCTAAATATAGGGCGTAATTCCTCCTCCCGACATTTCATCCCAAACCTCAACCTTGTTTCTTCATTTTTCATATGATGTGGGCTCCAATCTATTTCTGTTTCCACCCATTGTGGCCCTACAATTCTATCTAAAACTTCCCTACCGCAAGCCATGGGACCTCAGGAAATAGCACATAATAACCATAAATATTCTAGACTTGACTAGAAAACAAACTCTACCTTTTCTAAGAATATAATGAAAAAGACATCCAAACCCAATTCTCCACATAAGTGAAAATTACATCATAATAATCCAGACAACACCCCCCAAATCAACATGTTCTATAATCATCATAAATGAAATTTTTTATATCCATGGGGATGATATTCTGGGGCCCCCACTATTTAAATATATTAATCTTAACTCCAATATTGGCATGGGTATCAACGACTTTGTTTGCTTCTCAAAACACATGAGTGATGGTGAAATTATTCATAGACCTTATCAAAATGAGGGTATCAGCAACTTTGTTTCCCTTTAAAGTGAGCTTTAGTCTAATGTAGGCTACCATAGCCTTAGCATAGTGGTTTGTCTAGGTTGCCAAATGGATTTCCATCACCGAGACAAACTTACCATTGCAATCACGATCCACTCCCACATAACCAGAAGGCCCAAGGTTTCCCTTAGCCCCCCCATCAATACTAATTTGATCCATCCAAGGGAAGGGGGGACCACACCACCCCCTCCCTACTTTATTTGATCCCTTGAAGAGGGATAAAAATATCCCTGTGAAGACTCCAGTTTTGAGCCACCTACAAATCTAAAGGGGAGACAAAGATTTTGGAACCATAACATTTATTCAAATAGGTCACCAAGAAATTTTCCTTAATAGCATTTTGGATTCTAATAGCCAAGAAATGGGTCGGGCATTCCAAGTTCCTAAAGACTATTATTTCTCTCTTTCCAGACCCCCAAGCAATCTAGGGAAATGTAAGTGACCACAAGAGAAGGAGAGAGAGAGGGACTAGAAGAAAGGGCAATCCATTGCAATAAATAATCCACTAGAGAAGTAGGTAAAACCCAATCTAAAGACCATACGTTAAGGAAAGGGGACCAAATATCCTTCACATAAAAGTAATCCATCAAGAGATGAGAAGAAGACTCAACATCCTCTTTACAAAGAAAGCATCAATTGGGTATAGCCATTTCCCTCTTGCAAATTTTGTTAATGGTAAGAATCTTGTTATGCATGAGGATCCAAAAGAAAATATTGACCTTTTGTATCAAATCAAAGTTCCAAACAATGGTCCAAAAAGTTTTGGGAGAAAGAACTTTCAATTGTAAATTAAAAGCATTGGAGGCAAAGAAGGCTCTAGTAGACGAACCATTCCACACCAAAGCATCCACCTTGGGGAAGACAAGGGTGTGGATAGAATAAAGACAATATTTTAAAGGGTGAGCAACAGATCGAACTCCACAAGATTAATCCACCTATTATTTTGAATATAATCCGCAACCCAACAACTAACTCGATTCAAACAAAACTTCTTAAGGTGAGAGGCCCAATAAAGTTGGGAAAGGGGAGCATAGACCCATCACCAATCATCCCAAAAAAGAATCTGGACTCCATTTCCAAAGGACCACCGAATACCTTTTTGAACAATATATTTGGTTTTGGAGATGTTATTCCAAAGCACAGAGGAAGTTATCAATTGTCTCCCATCATCTAGAAAGGTTTGAAAGTTCTCATACGCTTCAAGATATTTTTTGTTAACAATTTAAATCCATTAATTATTATTCCTTAGATTCCTCCAAAGTTATTTAGTCATAAGGGCTTCATTAAATTCTCTTATTTTTCTTATGGCAAGACCCCCAAGTTTTATCAGCATGCAAACCTAGTCCCAAACAACAAGATGTTGTCTTTTCTTGATTTCATCTCTAGTACTCCATGCAAAATCTATCTTGAATAAGTTCTATTTGAGCATCAAATTTCATTGAGACATAGAAGAGGCTCATAATATAGACAGGAAAATTTTGCAACAAAAAATTTATCAATTGAATTTTTCCAGCTTTGCTGAGGAGATCACCTTTCTAGCCCACCAATTTAGCTTGAAACCTATCAATGAGGCTAGAGGTCATAAAAATTCCAAAGTAGGGCCAACACGGAGAGGGAGGCCCAAATAGGCTGAAGGGATTATCACAATCTGGCAACCAAGACTAATTTTCTACCCAGATGCCCAAGACCAATTGTATGTTGTACATGAGATTTTAAAAAATATTTAATGTGCATGGCATATTAGAAAGTATTTAATTTATTGGGAAAATTTAGTACTAAAATTTTAATTTAGGGTCATGGTTTAGTGACCTCATGGTTTTAAGGCACATGGAACTTCTACAATAACACTTAGTAATTTGGTGCAAATATTATCAAATAAAAGTAAGCACATGAATAGTTGTTGAAATTGGCTAATGAATCATTTAGCTTGTTGGCTAAGGTTGGATTGATCTTCTTTTGTAAGTCACATATGTAGAAGTATGGATTCAAGGGATGTGTGCTTAAGTGATTCTCATTTACTTTTTCAAATAGAGTAATATAACTAGGATGCTTGATGCTTTAGAAGAATCCATGGAGACTCTACAAGTATATTATAATTTTATTCTTGAGATAATGTGCATTGATTTGTGTGTTTCTTTCAAAGCTATAGGATATTTTCCTCAATAAAGTTTTCAAATAATACATCTATGTTATAATTAGATAAATTACCTGAGAGGGACACAACCCTTACATAGTAGCCAAGCAACAAGAGATAAGGGTCCCATGAAGAGTGAGAGCACCCAACATTAGAAACAACAAGAACTAAAAACCAGAAACTAGCTAAGGACAAGAAAATAGAAAGAACACTAAAACCAAAAACAACTTGACAACAAAGCACACCACCCACAAAAGATATACATAGATGGTCTGCATGGTGGGGATTTTCACAACTTGCCAATCCTAGCTAATTTCTTTGACCTTCCATAGAAATACAACCTTTTAATCAAACCCTTATCAGAAGAAGTGGCAAGAGATTAAATTTTCACCTTAACAATGGTACCAATAGACTCTTGAGTAGAACTAGTTGCAATCTCCATAGACTGCTTCCTCTTTGCATGTCTTTGCTTGAGCTATTCCTAGATAGCCTGCATTGAAGCCAAAATTTTGCCCACCATTTCACTCTTTATTCCACCGCCTCCTCTAGTTTCCTTTTCAAGTTTTACTGGTTGTTCTAGATGTCAATGATTACCTTTTCTATATCCTTTCTATCCTCAACCAAGATCACCTTGGCATTCAAGGAATTGATTTCTTCTTCCAAATTATCCTTCATAAGCCTCTCCACTAGGTCATTAGTAGAAAACCAAACTCTCTCATCTTTATCCTAAGTCTCCCAATTAGAATCCCTAGCATTTGCTTCAGCCATAACCTCTAATCTATTAATCTTCCTTTTAGTATTTTTGAGTTGGGAAAGGAGCCAATGAATGATAACATTTTTCTTGTAATATGCCCTAGAGTTAGCTCACTTTTTCAGCAACCTCTGGTGATTCCCAAACATGAGGAGATGAAACAAGAGAGGGAGGAGGGGAACCCAAGGAAGACATGGAGAATTTAGCAACCACCACAACAAAATTAGTCTTTTTAGGGGTCCAATAGGAGCCCATAGACACATCATACATCTTTATTATCTCAATGTGATTCTTTTATTCTTTTTCATTGTGTATTTTGATTATATATTTTATATTTTTTATAAGTTTCATATGTAAATGGTATATTATTGCTATGTGTTATATTTATTTGGTATTAGAGCCTTAGTTTAAGGTTATAAGAGAATATATCTTCATGGTTGTTAATCCTTGTTGTGAGTGGATTTCATGCATAGTTGAATTTGTGTCTTTGTAGAAAATAAATGAAGATGATTTCAAGGTTGTAGATATGTTAACAAATCTGGGTTGCAATATATCTAGGTTTTTATATTAATTTATGAATTGGGCTTTTATTTGGGCTCATTTTGTGAGGTTTTTAGAGGTGAAATTTTGTAAATAGCCTCTTAGATAAAAAATACCTTTCCATAAATCGCATTAAAAAAATGGTAGGAGGAGTGAGCGGAGCGAAGAATTGCAAGTAAGTTAGAATGAGAGCGGGAGATATAGAAGGGAAAGCATGGGAAGATGTTGAAGAAGACATACATCCAAGGGAGGAGGTTGTAACAAAGGAGAGAGGGGGTGTTGGGTAGATAAACATCACCCATATCTTTGGGCTCTAAAGAGACAAAGAGAAAACAACTTTGGTTGGAGGATGCATGGCTATAGAGAGAGGGGTTTACCTTGGTTGCATACAAATAAATGAAAAAACAAAAAAAAGAACCAAAACTAGAACAACATTGGGCGCAATAGAACCAAAACAATGGAAACTAGGTCATAAATCTTCTAAGAAAAAATGGATACAATCAAAGGAGGCATAGGAGGTTTTGGCAAAAAAAAATTCCAAGGGAAAACACATATGGCAATTGGTGGGGCTAGAATCATCAGAACAGGGAATCAAGGATAGGGGAGCACACAAGAAAGACATGGAAGGGAAATAGAAGGTCATGTATGAGGAATGACCATAACATTAGTATGTTGACTTGAATGGTAAGCAAAAAAAACCTAATTTGATTGAACATTCAATTATTGTGGATATGAACATTATGGGAACATCAATAGCAATATTAAAGGAAAGAGGGATCTTTATTCAATGAGGTGGGGGTGTAGGATTGGAATAAAGGAGGTAAAAAATTGGTTCCATGAAGAATGGGGAGACCCAACTCAGGTCAAGACATTTTTGAATGAATTCTTCCTAATAGAGTTCTCATCCAACTCAGAAAAATGGGAAGCAATAAATAGTGGACCATACTACCTAAATAACACAGGATTGTACCTTATAGATTGGTACCTGGGGTTTGATCCCTAGAAACATGAAGTTGGAGAAGGGATGGTATGGATTCAATTGTATAATTTCCCTGTAGAGTATTAGGACAAGGGAAAATTTGCAAAAATTGGGAAAATCCTTGGGTCCTACATATTAATGAACAAAAAACTAGAGGATAAGTGTTGGGAAACATACATAACCATTTGTCTAGGGTTGAATATGAAACAAATTTTTCCACAAGAAATTGAAATACACTCAGAAGGGAGACTCTGAACATAGAAAGTTGAAAGGGAATATCAGTTAAAACTATGCCCTAAATGCAAATCCAAACATCATAGACAAATGGAATGTAATATTATAGTGAAGGTCAATAGAGCTAATGAATATGACCAGAGTCCAGTATGGGAAGGAGAAACTAATGAGAATTATGAGCAACAAGATGCTATCTTAGTAGGAAAGCAATAGATGATGGACTCGATAGTAGTCGCAAAGGTAATGGACTCTTAGGCGAATGGAGATGAGAACATAACTATAGAGGAATTCAATCCAAAAGGAAGTCTCACTAAAGTGGATATGTGTAGTGGGGATGGGGGTCGAGATATGACAAAACAAGACTTGCCCAGTATAGAGGAAAAGATACCCCCAAATAGTATAAAGGAACTGAAGGATAATAAGGAAGATACAAGAGCATAACATAATAGAACTGCAATCAATTGAAAAGAAACTACAGAGAATATGGAAAAGAAGGATACTTTGATTAAAAACAGTGACCAAAATAAAGATGAGGCCCAACCAGGGGATGGGGAAATCAAAATGGCAGTGGAATCAAGGGATGAGGAGATAGGAGAAGGAGAAGAATGATAAATTCTATAGGAAAGGATGATAGAAAAATCTCATTAAAAGATAAAGAAACCAAATATTAAGATGAAGGGAAAATGAGGACCTAAAACAAAGAAGTCAAATATCAAAATTATCACCAGCGCAGTGCGACAGAGGAAGATAAGATCAAGGAAGGATGTAAGCCTTCCCTAGGGGTAATGAAGAACATTTTGTGGAATGTCAAGGGCATAAATGCCCCTAAAAAATAGTACTTGGTCAAGCACCAATTTAATTAAGCAGTTGTTGATATCCTATTGTTGCAAGAAACAAAACTAATCAGGGAAGAGAGTGATAGATGAATGAATTGTTGGAAGCAGTGGAAGGGGAATTTTATGGAGGTGAAGGATGTATGTAGAGGATTGGGAGTAATTTGGAACCCCTTAAAAATTGAAGGGGTCATAATGGATGAGGGTAGGAATTGGACACTCATGAGGTACAAAATATTGTAGAAAAGTGAGCATTTCATTCTAATAAATGTGTATGGGTTGATTACCATAGTAAGCAAAAGAGAGGTATGGCACCAAATTTACACTACAATTGAGAATCTCAAGGGAGAAATAACACTAAATAATAAATAAAAAAGGGCAGGTCTATTGAGGATCGCAAATGTCCAGTGAGACTTTAAAAAATTTCTATACATCAACTAGCTAAAGGACCTGGAAACCAAAAATGGGGTCTTCACATGGACAAACATGAAAAAGGGATCAATGAGCTTTGTTGAAAGACTAGATAGATTTTTTCTATTTGGGGATTGGAATGAGCAAGAAGGATCACATGAAACCTCAATGCAACCTTTCACAGGGTTAGATCATTACTTAGTGCAGATGTTAATGAGACCTAAGGAACCCCCCAGAGGTAACCCCTTCAAATTTTAGAATATGTGGCTAATGGATGACAAGATTAAATATTTAGCCAATGGTTTGTAGAATGAGATCAGGGTTGGGAACTATTCCAACCTCTTCACAGTAAGAAAAAAATTGAGCTATGTCAAGACCATGATGAAGGATTGGAATACAAATGATTTCAAGAATATATTTACAGAGAAGGAAAGAGTAGAACATGAGCTCTCAACTCTTAATGATAAAATCATCAAATATGGGATGGGGGAGGAAGAATTATATTCAGTGGAAAAAACATTAAAAGAATTGTCTGAGAGTTTGAAAATAGAAGAATTCTTTTGCAAGCAAAAATCTAGGGAGACATGGCTTAGAGAAGGGGATAAGAATACCAAATACTTTCACCAAATGACAATGGCCAAATGAAGTATAAATAGGATTACAAAAATAAGGAGGTAGGATGGGGTGATCACACCATCCATAGAAGAAGTCAATAAGGAAGTTGTTGATTCTTTTGAGTCAATATTAAACAAGGAAGTGCAGTAGCATAGAGAAGAAAGGGAAAGCATACACAATTCCATTCCTATAGTAATTAATCAAGAGAATAACAAAGCCTTATACTTAAAGGTAGAGAAAGAGGGGATCAAGAGTTCCATTTACCAATCAAACCCAGACAAAGCCCCTTGTCTAGATGGAAACCCGACCAATTTATTTCAAAAAAATTGAGATATTGTGGGAAACAATTTGACATTGGTAGTAGAAGAATCAAGAAGAAAATAGGTCATGTTGTGAGCAATGAATCACACCTTTCTAGCCCTCATTTTGAAGAAGAAATATTTGCAATCAATGAGTAACTTTAGGCCAAATGCCTTTTGCAACACAGTGTATAAGGTAGTCACTAAGGTCATTGAAAATAGACTTGAAAGGGTCCTTAATGAAGTTATGTCAGAGAAGAAAAGTGGGCTTGCACTAGGGATATCAATAGTAGAAGGCATCATTATAGCACATGAGACCATTAACTTAGCCAAGAAGACATGGGAGGCCTACATGATCTTGAAATTAGATATACTCAAGGCCTATGATTTAGTAGATAGGCAATTCCTAAAGGAAGTACTTGTGAAGTTTTTCTTCACTGGTAGTTGGATCAAATGGGTCTAAAGCTGCATCTCTACCCCAAAATTATCAGTCTTGGTGAATGGAACTTTGCACACAAGTTCTTCTCCACAACTAGAGGCACTAGACAGGGAGACCCATTATCTCCCTTTCTATTCATCATCATGATAGAAGCACTTGGTAGAAGCATAAACAAGTTAAGGATGGGAGGAAAATAAAAGGGTGTATCGATGGCCAATAGTTTGAACCCTATCACACATTAGAAATTTGTTAATGATGCCATCCTATTTGGCTCAATAATCAAAAAGTAAGCTAGGACCATCATGACTTTCCTTGATGAATATTGTAGGGCATTGGGGCAAACCATTAACTCTAGAGGAAATAAGAGGTTATTTTCTTCAACATGCAACCTAGCTTGCAAAGAGATTTATCAAGAATATTAAACTTGAAGGTGGCCAGCTCAATTTTTGGGGATGCGCTTGTTTGCTAATTTTAAGAAGAAATGTTACTAAGAGAATTTAATCAACAACTACAAAAATAGAATGGAAACTTGCAAATTAAAATGGCTCACCTCAGTAGGACTGATGAGTTGAGACATTGTCATATTTCTATCCTCAGAACTCTTGAGCTTTTGTCATCTTTTGATTTGCATAGTGGTAGTGATGTATTGGAAGTTTACTTTAAATGTATTCCATATGTTAGCCTAAACCTATTAAGTCATGTTTTATCTTTCCCAGTTTATTCCTGTAGCCATGCCATTTATTTCTGTAGCCATGTGATTTATTCATATTGCCATGCGGATTGTTTAGGGCAATATCATTTGTGAAATTAATAGATGTCCTCATTAAATAAAATGTGTATGTATGTTCTTGTATGTTATTTCTTTTGTTAGTGCAGGGAATATATGATGTTGCGGTGGATGTTCGCTTATCACGCTAGTTGAAGGAAAGGATACTCAAGAAGGTGACTAAAGATCGAACAACAGAAAAGATGAGAAGCATAACGAATGGCATAAGAGGAGCAATCAAGCGATATTATCGATGTCTAACTTAGGTGGACATTGAAGTTGTAAATACTGCCACAGTATGTTATGACTGTGGTTCAGTTTAGATCCATATTTCCTATAGCATAACTCCAACTATCTCCTTTCTCGATCAATTATCTGCCTCTTCTTTTCGGCAAGATTTGTGTTGTCTATTGTAGATGATTTATTTTTAATAATAAGCTCTTTATCTTCTTAGAGGTTAGATAGAAAGAGAAGAAAAAAACAAAGCAAAGGATTTTTCATAAGTATTGTTGAGTTTCTTTTCATATTGAATCATGTAATGACTTCCAAAGAACAATGAATAAAAATATGTTATTTTGAGCTTTTAGAGTTGTTTTTGGGAAGCCTGGTATCACTCATCCAAGGGGGGCCCACTTGGTGAGTGTTCTTGTGCATTTGTTAAGATTAGTTTTCTTTTCTTAGTTGTAGTAGATGTTCTTGCATTGACTATTCCTGCAGCCACTAGAAACAGATCCACTAGCTGTTCCTGCAGCGAAACCAAAACAGAGTAATTTTTGTTTATCAGCATTGAATTTATCTAGTACTGCTTTGATGAATTTATGTAGAAGTTTTCCTGTAGCCTTTCTATAGTTTCAATTATTGCTTATCTTTTCCACATAATGCTAGTTGTTGTAGTAATGCAGAATAGTTGTCGGAGGAACTTAGTGCATATATAGTGTAGACCCATTTCAAGTATTATGTCCCTAGGTTGACAATCAAATGAACACTAGCTATGGAAATAGTGACTTTAGCAAATGAATGTCCAAACTTCGGGTTGAGACTTCAACTAGAGCTATTATTCTTATTGTTGGGTTGAACATTTTTGGCACCGTTGTCGGGGATGGTGTCAAACTAAGAACCTGTTATGGTTATTGTCTTTTCAGTTTTCAGGAAATTGTTTTTTTTGGCATACCTGATTATTCAAAAAAAAATCATGAATCTGCATGCATAGGCGAAGAAGAGATGTTCTAGGTAGATTTCTGCCCAGTCATCCTAATCATGTAGAAAATAATTCCCCAGATATAAATCCTTTTGCTAAATGTTATCAAACCCTAGAGAATTTGAACCATCCTGAATCTAAATTTCCAGAAGGTAGTCTTCATTTCCTCTTTGGGCCTCAAGAAGAAGAATTTCATATAGTAACTACCCCCACAAGTCCAATGCAATGAAACCCACCTCCTGGTGGAAATAATCCACCACCACCACCTTTGGACCCAATGTTTGAGCTCCCCATATCTGACCAACATGACAATGCTAATCTCAAGAACATTCCAGCTTCTTCCCTTCCTAAATTCTATGGATTGGTGACAGAGGATCCAGACACATTTCTGTTTGAGTTTGATGTTCTCTATAGGAGTTTTGACTATACTACAGATGGCCATAGACTCAAAATATTTCCTGCCACCTTGAAGGATTTGTCTTTAAGATGGTTTATGAGCTTGGGTAGTAGCACAATCAATATATGGGATGAGATGAAACGATTGTTTCTTGCAAAATATAAAGATTATTGTAGAGGCACTGATCGTCATGGGGATGATATCTTTAGAATGACATAGAAAGAAAATGAGAGTCTTAAAGATTATCTAAAAAGGTTTCTGTTTAGTGTCAAAAAGTCTAAACATAGTACTCTAAATGAAGATTCCCTCAAGTTGATATTTTTGAGGGGAATCAGTGATGAATGCACCGATTGTTTGGATCTTATGGGAGAAGGTGACATTACACATTCCCTGTGGACTGAAATAGGACAAATTTATAAGAAGTATTCTAGATTTGCTTCTAAAAAGAACAAGTGTTTCAAGCCAGGAGCGCCTTCATCAACATCTAGTACTGGCGTTTCTAGAATGGAACTTAGACATTTATTGAAGGACTTCAAGGAGGACATTATAAATAATATGGCTACTCAATTGGATACACTTTCAGCTAAGAAGAAGCATGAAGAAGTTGATGTATTTCTTGTAGAATTTTACCCTCATTGTAGACAGTGAAAGAAGGATTGTTGATGTAAAATGGTTGCAAATGTTGAGGTTCCTCACTTCAAGCCAATACAAGGTGAGGATGAGCAATTTTTTTATGTTTCTCAAAGAAGGCCAAATTTACAAAGACAAGGTATGCCTCCGGATCCACTTTCTTTTTCTAGTTATAGTGGAAATTTTTTATGTACCAAATAACCAATGGCAATCACCATATGCTAAAATTTTTGGTAATTATGAAAACTGGTATGGTTCTCAAGGCCAAGGGTAGCATTTTGCTAATCAAATTCCAAAGTGGCAACAACCACAAGGGAATTGGTATCCACCTCAGGGCCAAGGAGGTCAGTTTCAAGGGAATTGGCAACCTACTCCTCAATGGAGGGAGATTCAGCCATGGATTGCCCAATCTTCTAGTTATCAACAGCCTATTTAGCAGCCACAACTGCCTGCAATAATGCCTCCCCCTGCAACCATTGTTCTCCCACCTAAACCAATGCAGTTGCCCACTCAAGCAATGCAAAATCCAAATATTAAATCTCAGCAACAACAACAAGCTTATTCAGCTGATCTTAATCAATACCCAACCTATTCTCTATCCCTAAGTGATATTCACCTCCGATCTAGGACAAATCTGCCTAATCCATCTCCTCCAGTTACAACTGAGGTACAAGAAGAACAAGAAATCTCTAATCCAACAGATACAATATCTCAAAAATAGATATTATTGCCATTTCCCTAGAGATTGCAAGAAAAGGAAGTTCTCAAAGAACAAGAGCAAGGTTTTGATATTATAGATCAACCGAAACATGTTTGTGTTAAAATTCCATTGTTGCAAGCAATAAAAGATGTTCCTATATATAGTAAGGCACTGAGAGAAGCATGTCTAAAAAAATTTGGCAGGAAGAAGAAGGATCCACAAATAGTGCATGTTATGATTCAACTGGCAGATATTATGTTAGGCAAGGTTGTAATTCCAAAATATTCTGATACATGTAGTCTTGTTGTAAGTATAGTCATTAATGGCAGCCAGATAAGAAATGTTTTAATTGATTTAGGGGCAGCCATTAATGTGATGACAAGAGAAGTAATGCAACAACTTGAAATCAATAGTCTAAGGCCTACACCCATAGTTCTATAGCTTCTTGATATCTCTACAATGAGACCTAATGGTATGATTGAAGATGTGGTGGTTATTTTGGATTCCTGGGAATACCCTGCAGACTTTATGATTCTATCTCCAAAGGCAACACTGGGAGGATATTCGGTGATTTTGGGAAGACCTTAGCTTGCCATGGCTGATGCATATATTGGATGTAGATCAGGGGATATGACTATTTCAGATGGGAACTCTACAAAAACATTATCTTTGTATTCTCCCGCACAAGCCCAGTTTGATCAACAACAAGTCATTTGACCTATTTTGGGAGAAGAATCTGAGGGAGTTGACTCTATTAATCACCTTATGATGATTAATCGATGGCCCTTCATGTAATTACATGATGAAGACTCAATTATTTATAAAATTCTGATAAATGAGTTGATACAAGAACAACAGTTGCAGGAGTTGGTAGCGAATATCAATAGAGATCTTTCAAATACTCAAAAGGAGGCCCTCATGGACTTGCTAAAATGTCATAAAAATTCTTTTGCATGGGATTACAAGGATATGCATGGAATAGATCCAACAATTTGCACCCACCATATCTATATAAAAGAAGAATGTTGCCTGTAAGAGTAAAGTAATTAATTAACTTTGCTCTCCTCTTAAGATTTCTCTTTATGCATACATTAGTCATTTAATAATTAATATTTAATTATTAAATGCTCACACCTTAGGGTTAGGTTTTCCTTTTGGTGTTGATCTCCTTTATAAGGATTGATCTCTTGTATTATTCATATTCTTGATTCATTTTTTCTCTGATAATACATCTTTTCTCTTTGTCAGAGCCAAAACCCTTGTATTCGTTCTCTCTCTTTCTCTGTGACAGGTTTCCTTTGGGTTCTGTGGATTTGTATTTCTCAAATCCTACATGGTATCAGAGCCAGATTTGCTGCAGCTTGTTCAGACTTTTAAAAGATTTTGAGATCCAGGTTTTGGTTGCATCAGATCTGTGTTTGTCTTCTGTTTTTTATTTTGGAATTGGGGGTATTTTTTTTCGGTGCACTTTGAGCCCAAACGGACCTCATCGTTGAGCTTGTAGCGCCCAAAAACCCCTATTTCCATATAAAATTCATCTGATTTGGACACAGTTGCACCAGGAGGCAAATTTTTTTTGCCCCAAGGCCGTACGGCCCTAGGGCACAAAAACCGAGGTCAAAAATTCAAAAAAAAATAAAAAAATAAAAAAATCGCCATTTTTTGGTTTCTGGCAGGTGCAGCCAGTGTTAAGGCCAGCGCCACCCTCACCTAGCCCAGCGGCTACCGCTCAGCCACCGCAGCCGGCGGTAACCTCCGCGCCGCCGCCCAGCGCAAACCGCCGCCCGCCCATCGCTCAGGCGCCGCCCGCACGCCGCCAGCCGCCACGCACCGCACGCCACCACTGCGCCACCACCGCCACCGCCACCAAACAATGCTAGCCCCTGGTCGCCCAGCGGACCAGGGGCTTCTTTTTTTTAGCCCTTGAGGGCTGAAAGGGCCTATCAGGGCCTTTTGAAGCTGTTTTTACAAAATCGGGCATAACTCGGGCATTTTAGCTCGGATTTTTGAATGGAAATAGGCATTGGAAAGCTGGTTCTGAGCCCAATCTAATTGATGCAGGTCTTTTTCTCTGATTTTTCCATTTTGCAGTGTTTTTTGCCAGTCAAAGTCAAAACAAGTTTTTTGCACTCCAGGAGCCATATCTTTTGCATACGGACTCTGTTTTTTGCAACCGAATAGGCGTCGGAAAGCTGGTTCTATGCTCTTTCCAGATCTATAGTCTATTTCATCAAAAAATTCTTCAGGTGCTCCAAATTTTGTCTCAACCCGTTATTGCTTTCTATCATTTTCTAACTTTCAGTTTGTATTGGGGATTAGTTTTTTGCATTGTGGGGGGGTGTTTTCTCTTGATTTCTATTATTTACATTAGAAAACTAGAATTTACAAACACCAATACAAAAAAATCAAACCCCCTTCTGCATCTTCTGTCTAGTTCTGAAAGACCACTTAATAATAATTAAAAATTCAGAGCAGTTGAGGCACAGTTCACAGGATGGCAGACAAACCTATTGAATCTCTCACACTGCATAATTACCACACTTGGAAGGGTCGCATGATGACTCTTCTCTAGTCAAAAGTGTTATGGTCCTATTTGGATGAGGTTCAACCTCAGTTGACACGTCCTTTTGAGATTATGCAGCACAGGAACAATATGGATCAGGCTATGGGATTGATGGCTTTACACATTTCTGACAGTCTTCAGTTTCATCTTGAGGGTTGTCTCACTCCTCAAGCCATTTGGACCAAGTTTGAAGGACTTTTTGGTACTGTCAACGAGTTCAGAGCTTTGTAGCTTGAGGCAGAGTTAACATCCTTGGTACCTGATTCATTTCCTTCTATTGAGGACTTTCTGATGAAGTTCAAACAGCAAAGATCTATCTTGCAGGGTTGTGGTAAGACTAAGACTGATACAAAGTGCATTTACCTGATTCTCTCCAAGCTTCGGGGTTCATTTTAGATCTTCTCTTCGACCTTCTATTCTACCATGGATGCCTTGGGTGCTCGCCATGTCATGCCTTCTTTTGAGGTCTTTTGTGATCGTCTGACTCGTGAGCAAGCTAAGCTTAAGCAGTTGGATTCCCTTTCAGGTTCACAAAACCAAGCATTGGTAGCCCAATCCTCCAAAGGAAAATAGAAGCAGAAACCGAAGCCTAAGAAAGATTCAGAGGCTAGTGAGAATCCCTCCAAGCCACCACCTAAGTTTGATTCAAAACCACAGTCTAATTCTAAACAGGGCAAATCTTCAAAGTCTGATGAGTCTTCCTCCAAGACTAAGAAGAAATCAGGTGATCCTTGCAGTTTTTGTGGCAAGGAAGGACATCCCATTTCCAGGTGTTGGAAATGTTTAGAGGCTTTGGAGGAAACCATGTAGTAGCATAATATCAGTGCACCACAGCCTCCTTCACAGCCCACAGGGAAAGGTCATGTTCTTTCTGCATGAACATTGTCCTCAACGTCCATTTAGATTCTAGATTCTGGTGCCTCTCACCATATGACACACACACAGGATTTGGTCACCGCTCTTGCTCCTACAGGCACTAGACATATTGCAGTTGGTGACTCAGCACAACTTTTTGTTCAGGGTTCTAGTACTGTTTCATTGGATGGTGGTTGTCTTCAGGATGTGCTTTTGGTTCCTGACATTTCGACAAACCTTCTATCCGTTTATCAGATTTGCCACTCTGGCTCTGGTAAGACAGTTGAGTTCTCACCTCATGATTTGGTTATTCAAGATCTTCATGATCCTGACTTGGTTGTGGCTACTGGGAGTGTGGATTCTGCATCTCACTTATATGGCTTTGAGAGTTCAGACACTGTTGGTTCCTCTCTTATAGCACATGCAGATTCAGTGAGCAGGATTTGGCATGAGCGTTTTGGTCATGTCAATTACAGATATCTACAGCAGATGAGTACACAGGCACTTGTGATTGGGCTTCCACAGATTTCTTGTACGGATGGTGTATGTCGTGGTTGTGTCCTTGGCAAACATCATCGAGATCCTTTTCCTAAGGGTTGAGCCTCTCGTGCTAGGGTAGCCCTAGAGTTGGTACACAGTGATCTTATGTCATTTCCGACTCCTTCTTTTTCAGGGGCCCGTTATGTACTCACTTTTATTGATGACTTCTCCAGACGTACATGGATGTACTTTCTTAAGTACAAGTCTAATGTCTTTGACTCTTTCAGGAAGTTTAAGACATTTATGGAGAAGCAATCTGGACTTTCTATCAGGAGGATACGCATAGATAATGGGGGGGAGTATGTCAATCAGGTTTTCAAAGATTTTTGCACTGAGCATGGTTTACAGCATCAGTTTACAGTTCCTTATACCCCTCAACAGAATGGTGTTGCTGAGAGAAAGAACAGAACCTTACGGGAGATGGCAAATTGTATGATACAGTCTCGAGCTATGAGTTCTTCATTTTGGGCTGAGGCAGTCAATTGTGCCAATTATATTCAGAATCGGATGTCCCATAAGGCATTACGACATATGACTCCTGAGGAGGCTTGGACCCATGTCAAGCCTGATGTTTCTACATTCTGAGTTTTTGGTAGTGAGGCTTGGGCATTTATTCCTGATGCTCAGCAGATAGCCATGGAGAGGAAGAGCCGACCACTCATATTTGTTGGCTACTGTGAGGATGTTAAGGCATACAGGTTGTTTGATCCTGATTCCAGAGAAGTCTTGTTTCGGCGGGATGTCCAGTTTGATGAGTGCTATCCTCAGATGGATTCTCCATCACCAGCTTCTCCCTAATTACCTACTCCTTCCTCTTCATCTCTTGAGGATTACTTATCTCTTGAGGATGATGTAGATCATGATCCACCATCTCCACCACCACCAGTTGCTCCGTCTTTGCCGAAGTGGGCCCGTGATACTGTTGATGCAGCTGGTTCTTTGGTAGGGATCCTTCAGATACTCGTCGCACTCGTGCTTAGACATCTGGTTCTAGTCTTTTGAGTCATACCCTTTCAGATGATCCTCAAAATTTTTCAGAGCCGGCAGGACACCCAGAGTGGGATAGGGCCATGGATGAGGAGTATTCTTCTTTGATGAAGAATCATACTTGGGATCTTTGTCCTCTTCCTAAGGGAAGAAAGTTGGTTCGGTGCAAGTGGGTGTATCGTACCAAGTATGTTACAGATGGTTCTATTGATAAGTATAAGGCTCGTCTTGTTGCGAAGGGGTTTTCTCAGGTAGAGGGTATTGACTACTCTGAGACCTTTGCTCCTGTCACCAAGATGAATTCTATATGCCTGGTACTTTCACTTGCAGCTTCATAGGGATGGACAGTGTTTCAGATGGATGTGAAGAGTGCCTTCTTGCATGGAGACCTACATGAGGAGATCTATATGGAGCAGCCTCAGGGTTTTTTGCAGGACACTTCTTTGGTTTGCAGACTTCGACGTTCATTATATGGTCTCAAACAAGCCCCCAGGGCTTGGTATGAGAAGATGGACTCCTTCTTGCTTTCCTCACACTTCACATGCTGTCATTCCGATCACACAGTCTATATTCAGCATCAGGAGGGTGATCTTTTGATTCTAGTGCTATATGTAGATGATCTCATCATTACAGGTAGCTCATCCTCCATGATTCAGAGTGTTCAGAGAGCTTTGATGGAGTAGTTTGAGATGACAGATCTTGGTCTCTTGCACTTCTTTCTGGGTCTACAGGTTATTCAGTCTTCGGATGGGATTTCCATTTTTCAGGAGAAGTATGCTCTTGATATGCTTCAGCGATTTGGCATGCTTGATTGCAAGTCTACCCCCACTCCATTTCAGTCAGGTGTTGTTTTTTCTTCAACTTGCTCTACTCCTTCAGTAGACCCCACTTTATACAGGCAGTTGGTTGGCAGTCTGTTGTACCTGACCCATTCTCGTCCTGATCTTTCCTTTGCGGTTGGCCTTGTCTCTCGATTCTCCCATGATCCTCATGAGAGCCATTGGCAAGCAGCCAAACATATTTTGAGATATATTCGGGGCACCACACATTATGGCATTCACTACTCTTCAGGATCCCCTCATATCATTGGCTTCACTGACTCCGATAGGGCTGGTGATGTCAATGATCGAAAGTCTACTTCTAGCTTCATTTTTTGCCTTGGTTCTGGTCCTATTACATGGTCTTGCAAGAAGCAGTCTGCTATTGCATTATCATCTATAGAGGCTGAGTACCGAGTAGCAGTGTTAGCCAGTCGGGAGGTTTTATGGCTTCGGCAGTCGATGACAGAGTTTGGGTTTCCTCCAGATTGTCCCACTATTCTTTGGTGTGACAACTAGAGTGCCATTCACATTTCTCACAACCCAGTGGAGCATCAGCGGACAAAGCATATTGAAATCCACATGCACTTCATCAGGCAGTTGATTCAGGATGGTTCTCTCATCTTGGAGTATATTCCTACAGAGGAGCAGGTTGCAGACATCTTCACTAAACCTTTGGCATCTCCGCACTATCTTCAGTTGCGCTCAATGCTTGGGGTGAAGGAAGTTGTCCTTGGGGGGTCTCAGTGAGGCCTTCCTTCCTTCATGTTTTCTTTTCAGCATGATTCTTTATCTCTTTTTGGAGAGGAGTTTTTTCCCACTGGGTTTTCTCCTTTACTCCGCTTTATAGAGATTTTCTTGTATTCGGGTACCTGATCAGGCCTTGTTGCCGGGACCCTCTTTTGCATTGTAGTTCCTTTGCTTTCTTCTGCATTGTTTGTAGCTGCATTGTAGCTCATCTTAAGGGGGGTGTTAGAGTAAAGTAATTAATTAACTTTTCTCTCCTCTTAAGATTTCTCTTTATGCATACATTAGTTATTTAATAATTAATATTTAATTATTAAATGCTCACACCTTAGGGTTAGGTTTTCCTTTCGGTGTTGATCTCCTTTATAAGGATTGATCTCTTGTATTATTCATATTCTTGATTCATTTTTTCTCTAATAATACATCTTTTCTCTTTGTCAGAGCCAAAACCCTTGTATTCGTTCTCTCTCTTTCTCTGTGACAGGTTTCTTGCATGCAGGTTTCCTTTGGGTTCTGTGGATTTGTATTTCTCAAATCCTACACCACTTAGACAACCGCAAAGAAGAATCAATCCTGCATTAAAAGAAATAGATAAAGAAGAATTACAGAAGTTGTTAAAGGTCGGGTTTATCTATCCTATCTCTGATAGCCAATGGGTATCACCTTTGGTAATATTTCCTACGAAAGGAGGAAAATGGAGGGTATGTGTTGATTATAGAGCCTTGAACTTAGCAACAAGAAAAGATCATTTTCCATTACCATTTGTGGATCAGGTATTGGATTCTTTGGCTGGTAAAAGATATTTTTCATTTCTTGATGGATTCAGTGGTTACAATCAGATTTAGATAGCCCTACAGGATCAAGAAAAAATAACATTTACTTGTCCTTGGGGAACATATGCATATTATGTTCTTCCTTTTGGGTTGTGTAATGCTCCAACCACTTTTCAAAGAGTAGTGATCAATATCTTTTTTGATATTTCTCAAGACATCATGGAAATCTATATGGATGACTTTACAACTTATGGTTCTGAATTTGAACAAGCATTGGGGACCCTGAAAAACATTTTGCAGTGATGTGAGGACTATAGTTTGTCATTAAATAGTGAGAAATGACTCATCATGATGCCAGAAGGAATAGTCCTTGGTCATCATATCTCTATAAAAGGAATACAGGTGGACCCAACAAAGATTGAAGTCATTCAGCATATCAATGCCCCTGTGAAGCAAAAGGATGTAAGAAGTTTCCTTGGTCATGCTGGATACTATAGAAGGTTTATCAAGGATTTCAGCAAAATTGCAAGTCCCTTATATTCACTACTTACCAAGGATATGGAATTTAAATGGACCTTTGCATGCAATGAAGCTTTCTTGAAGCTTAAGCATGCCTTGACCCAAGCACCAGCTCTTAAAGGTCCAAATTGGTCTTTACCATTTCAAATTCATACAGATGCATCTGATTATGCAATAGGAGCAGTATTAGGACATAAGATTGATAACTTGGAAAGTGCAATATATTATATTAGCAAGAACTTACAAGGGGCCTGAGTTGAATTACATAGTCACTGAAAAGGAAATGTTAGCCGTTATATATGCACTCAACAAATTCAGGCACTATATCACAGGATATCCCATATTTGTGCATACAGATCATACTGCAATCAGATATCTGATCATGAATAAGCCTTCAATTACTGGTAGATTAGCTCGTTGGTTATTGTTGATGCAAGAATTTGATATCACAGTTGTTGATAAACCAGGGAAGTCTAATGTGTTTGCAGACTATCTTTCAAGACTTCAGTTACAAGAAGGTTCTACAGTAATAGATGATTCTTTTCCAAATGAACATTTATTCCTTATACAAGCTCACACTCCTTGGTATGCTGATATTTCCAACTATTTAGCTACTGCTAAAATGCCAATTCATTTCTCTCCTAAAGAAAGAAGGTTGTTAGTAGAAAAAAGTTTTAAATTCTCATGGATTTCTGATTGTTTATTTTATACTGGGCCTGACCAAGTCATGAGAAGATGTGTAAGGGAAGATGAAACATATGATATCCTGCATGCATGTCATGATGAGCCATGTGAAGGACATTTTGCTGCCAAAAGAACAACACTCAAAATACTAAATATAGGATACTATTGGCCCACATTATACAAGGAGGCAGCACAATATACAAGAAAATGTGACAGATGTCAGTGTATGGGAAGACCTACTAAAACTAATGAGATTTCATTATATCCACAAATATTAGTTGCACCATTTGATAAATGGGAATTATATTTTGTTGGCCCAACTGATCCACCTTCTAATGGAAAATCCTACATTTTGGTATGTACATATTATGTAACAAAATGGGTGGAAGCTCATGCCATGACACATACAAGAGATAATAAGGTGGTTGAGTTTCTTTATGAGGAGATATTTACAAGATATGGAGTACCAAGAGAAATTGTATCAGACCAAGGCCCACAATTTACTTCAACATTGATTGTATCTTTGGTCAATGAATACAATATAAGGCACAAAAAATCTACTCCATATCTTCCACAAGCTAATGGACAGGTAGAGGTTACAAATAGGGAGCTTGAGGCTATTCTTACCAAAACAATATCTGGTCATAAAAAAGACTAGTCTCATAGGCTTTCAGAAGCAATTTGGGCATACAGAACAACTTGGAAAACACCAATTGGTTTTACACCTTTTGAAATGGTTTATGGAAAAGAAGCAATGATGCCTATTGAATTTGAGCATAAAACTCTGAGGACAGCTTTGCAATTAAATATGACACTATCTAAAGCACAAAAAAGAATGTATTCAGCAATTGAATGCTTTCGATGAATGGAGAAAAATGGTTGTCTAGCAGACAAAACTAATCCAAAATCAGAGAGCAAAGTGGCATGATAAATATATCAAAGAGAAAAAGTTCAAAGTCGGTGATTGGGAAATACTGTATGAATCTAGATATAAAGATACTATGGGAAAGTTGCAAACCAGATGGTTAGGTCCATATGAGATAGAAGAAGTTTTCAATAATGGAGTTGTTCGTTTGACCACAATTGATCCTGTTCGGTTTGAGCTTTTGGTGAATGATCACCGATTGTGTCTTTATCATAAGTCAGCCACTAAAGAGGAGTTCTTGCAACAATTTGCCCAGAAGGATGAAACACAGGTTCCTACAGTAACTCATAAGGTTCCTACAACAATTGATCAGGTTCCTATTGCAATTGAGCAAAGTAATGAAGGTAAGGTTCCTACAGCCACTGCAATGAACATGCTTGTCGCTTCATAATTCTTCTCACGTCATTTCACAAAACTATTTCCATGTCTTATGGAAATATTCTTCTCCATAAATAAAATTTCCATCCACGTCATCCCATCTCATTTTCTTATGTGTCATTTCATTTCATTTCGCCTTCCTTTTCGTACGACTGTAGGTATGTAAATATTTTATTTTATTTTAATTATGCATTTATGATTTCATTATGATTACTGCCTTCCTAAATCCGTATACACTCCCCTAAATCTCGTCAGCTTGTGTGGACACATGCTAAGTTAAGTTGGGGGGGGGGGGTGTTTTATGGTTCGATTTCTAATGTTAGTAATTATTCATCCTTTTCAATACCTAGAATTGATTGCTTGCCATCATTACTTTTAACAAGATATTCTTTCACACAAGGAAGTAATAAATTTTGCTGCCAAATTTAGAGATATGTATGGAATTTTCAATTTTCAAGTCTGTAGGATATTTTGGTTCTCCGTTTCTCATCTGCAAAGTGTGCTATACTAACAGAGTAAGAAATGGGTGGAGATCCAATCTGCCATGAACCAACAATCCATGATGTGTTGCTGCAGGATTCTCTTTGTGAGCATTATTTTAGACACCATGGTTGGATTGATTACTTTTTGAAAATCAAGGATTTTAATGAAGAAATTGTTGCAGAGTTTATGCATTCCTTCAACAAAGGAGAAGCTACGGTTAAGGGATTAAGGGTCATTGCTACAGAGCAGTGAATAGTTGAAGTTACAAGGTTGCCGTAGGAAGGAGAATTGTTTCCAGAATCAAAAGACACTAGGAGCGCCAGAGCAGAGTTTACACTTCCCATAGATGGACCTCTGACAGTGGACAAGCAAGGAACTAGGAGGGTTTCCCTACTAGCAGAACGACTTCAGGCAGCTTTATATGTAATGAAGTACATTACTTGCGAAGGGAGGTATTTAAATCTACATTCACCACATTTTAAATTAGTTAGTCATCTACGGCATGGCCAGAGGGTGAGTGTCCCTAATTTTCTATACCACCTCATTTCTGTCAGCCATCATTGTTTGATTAAATTTCTTGTAGAACGTTCTCTTAGAGACTTTTCACAAATGGAATGGGGGGTATTTGAGGACATATTGTAGTTTAGGGTTGAAGATTCTCCTGTTGCAGATGATCCACCAGTTGAAGAAGAAAATATTGCAGAACCCTCTTCTCCCGTAGTTTCTGTAGAGAATGATTTGATTGTTGCCAAAGGAGCTGCGGTTATTATGGAAGAAGAGATGGTTGAGGCAAATGTGGAGCAACCCTCCACTTCTCTTCAAAGAGATTCACCATTTTCTAAGAGAAAAGGGAAGGAATTGGAAATAAATGAAATAGATGAAGAACCTATGGTGCAGCTGCATGCAACTCAAATTTCTCCTGCAGCCAAGAGGCGTAGATCAAAAATAAAAACTCCTGCAGCAGAGCCATAGGTAGAAACCATTCCTATGACCACTCCAAAGGTTTATGTGAGAAGAACTCAGAGTAGGACCCAGAAGGCTCATCCAGCAAATAATCTAGCAGAGGTTTTCTCAGTGGAAACATCAAAAGAAGGGAGCCCTACAAATGTTGAAATTCAGGAAGAAGATGATGTAGATAGACTGTTAAATATTGCTTATGTGGCAGAGCAACTTAAGGAACCTGTCGAAGAGTTTCCATGGCCTAAGGTAACACCTATTAGACCTCGATCATCCCTAAGAAGTTCATCCATTGCGTTAACATTTTATAGACAATGGGAAATAGAGAGGGCTAGATTGCAAGGGGTTATTGACAAACAACAAAGAGAAATTGAAAAGAGGGATAACAAAATTGAAGAATTAGAGGCTAAGGTTGAAACAATCACTAGTATGGTCCTCAAATTGATGCAATGTAGGGCACCTCCAAGGGTTTATGCTTTGCATTTACGGGAATGGTATTTAAATTTCAAATTGAACTTCATTGTCAGGGACCTTAGCCCCTCTTTAGAAACCCCTGAGGAATTTTATGATGCTTACCAGACTTCTCCAGTAGTTGTGAAAAATTTTTTATGTGAATTTTATTTACATAATTATGTTGTAGCTTCAGATAGTGAGTGGAATCCTTTGTTATATATTGGTGATATCCATATAAAAGCTTTAATGTCATGGATTCAAAATGAGATCAGCATGGGGGCACAAGCCAGAGCATACAAAGATTTTGAATTTGATTGTCCATCGCCATTGAGGAAGGAAGCAAAAGAGCCAAGAGTTCTTTATTATGAATGGCATAAATTACTGGTAAGAGATGATGTTAAGAAGCTAGTGCTTCCAATGAGAGAGGAAATATACCAGGCATATGAGCATTTAGTTCAGACTGACAGTGCAACTACAATAGATGGGTTAACTCAGCATTGGAATAACTTACCAGAAGAATTGAAGCAGGGAGAACCTCATTCACTGCCAAATTTTCAGGTAGATATGCAAAGAGCACCCAAATATATACAACTAGGTAGAGAGAAGACCAATAACTAGTTACCACTGATCTTTCAACCTCCTATTCTTATGTGGCCACTATTGGGATGTAAGACCATGGATCAGCCCTATGAAGCAGTTATAGAAGAAGCTAGATGGTCCAGGCTGGAAAAGATGAAAGGATTTTACTGGAATTTAGCTTTAGGAGGAACAGGTCAAGGAACCATTGGTGACCTAAGAATTAGTGCAAGAATCAGAAATTTTCCTCTTGTTGGAGGATTAGCAAGATCTTAAAGTTGAGGGGCATGATGAGTTGAGACATGGTCATACTTCTCTCCTCAGAACTCTTGAGCTTTTGTCATCTTTTGATTTGCATAGTGGTAGTGATGTATTGGAAATTTACAATATGTATTCCATATGTTAGCCTGAACCTATTAAATTATGTTTTATCTTTGCCAGTTTATTCCTGCAGCCATGCCATTTATTCCTGCAGCCATGTGATTTATTCTTGTTGCCATGCGGATTGTTTAGGGCAATATCATATGTGAAATTAATAGATGTCCTGATTAAATAAAATGCGTATGTATGTTCTTATATGTTTTTTTTTTTGTTAGTGCAGGGAATAAATGATGTTGTGGTGGATGTTCACTTATCATGCCAGTTGAAGGAAAGGATACTCAAGAAGATGACTAAGGATCGAATAGCAGAAAAGCTGAGAAGTGTAAGGAACGACATAAGAGGAGCGATCAAGCGATACTACCCATGTCTAACTTGGGTGGACATTGAATTTGTAAATGCCGCCACAGTATGTTATGATTGTGGTTCAGTTTAGATCTGCATTTCGTGTAGCATAACTCCAACTATCTCCTTTCTCGGTCAATTATCCGCCTCTTCTTTTCGACGTGATTTGTGTTGTCTGTTGTAGATGATTTCTTTTTAATAATAATCTCTTTATCTTCTCAGAGGTTAGATAGAAAGAGAAGAAAAAAACAAAGCAGAGGATTTTTCATAAGTATTGTTGAGTTTCTTTTCATATTGAATCATGTAATGACTTCCAAAGAATGATGAATAAAAATATGTTATTCTGAGCTTTTAGAGTTGTTTTTGGGAAGCCTGGTATCACTCATCCAAGGGAGCCCACTTGGTGAGTGTTCTTGTGCATTTGTTAAGATTAGTTTTCTTTTCTTAGCTGCAGTAGATGTTCTTGCATTGACTATTCCTGCAGCCAAACCAAAACAGAGTAATTTCTGTTTATCGGCATTAAATTTATCCAATATTGCTTTTATGAATTTATGTAGAAGTTTTCCTATAGCCTTTCTATAGTTTTAATTCTCACTTATCTTTTCTGCATAATGTTAGTTGTTGCAGTAATGCAGAATAGTTGTCACAGGAACTTAGTGCATATATAGTGTAGACCCATTTCGAGTATTACGTCCTTGGGTTGACAATCAAATGAACACTAGCTATGGAAATAATGACTTTACCAAATGAATGTCCAAACTTCGGGTTGAGACTTCAAATAGAGTTATTATTCTTATTGTTGGGTTGAACAAGGATGACTTCTTATGATCAAGGCAATCCTATCAGCTATCTCAATATGCTCGATGGTATGTTTAAAATTGCCTAAGATAGTCAAAAATTATCTCATTCAAATAATGAGGAGGTTCCTTTGGAGTGGCATGAGAGAGAAACATAAGATACATTTGATTGCTTGGGATAAAATCTACCTACCCAAGGAGGATGGAGGCTCGAGTATCTGACAAGTAGCCCTCATGAACCTGGCTATGGGGACCAAGTTAGTATGGAGCTTATATGAGAATTTGGAGCATAAGTGGGTTAGAATTCTTATGAGAAAATCTTTGGACTCATATGACCTGACCTGAATCCTAACAAATATTGATCCATCGAGAGGCTCTACAATATAGAACTATGTATTATAATGCAGGGATATTGTCACAAAGCATGTCACATGGGAAGTCAGAAATGATCAGAGTGCCTCTGTTTGGAGTGATTCATGGGGAGGTATGGAACTGATTGACATTCATCCCAATCTAGATGAGATACGAGAGGAGACTTGTTGCAAATGGGGGAGCAAGGTATGTAGCTATGGGATAGTAAGAGAGAATAATGGAATTACAACTTGGGAATGACACTCTCTACAAGACTTAAAGGCCCCTCTGAACCAGAAAAACACACACTGCCATGCTAAGAAACAAGACTTTTATCCCATCTAAACAAGGAGATGTTGCCAGGTGGTGTTGGTCTAATACCGATATTTACAAGGTAAATTTTGGATATAAAGTAAAAGAGAGCACATTAGACAAAATGGATTGGCCAAACAAGGTATTATGGAGCAAAAGCATTCTACCAAAAGCTAGGGTTTTTGCTTGGATGGCTATTTAGAAGAAGATCCTCACAAAAGACCATTTGGAAAGATTTGGGATTCAAGGGCCAAGGAGATGTGTTCTCTACAAAAACAATAGTGAAATGATTGACCATCTATTGCTAGGATGCCTATATGATGAAAATTGTTGGAAACAACTCATGGAGAAACTAAATTTGCAGTGCTTGATCCCACAAGGTATTGAAGCTTGGTTCAAAATGTGGCCACAATATGGTAGGAAATCACTATTTGGTAGCTTGTGGGCTATGGCCCCCTCCAGGATTATCTAGGAAATCTGGAAGGAGCAAAACACAAGGATCTTTCAAGACAAGGAAATGGATAGTGAGAGACTTTATGGTAAGATATAAGGTTTTTTAATAGAATTAATCAACAAAATAGCTAGAAACAAGGCTCTTAAGAAAAATTTCTTCACAAACTAGGATGAGAGGATATCTAAAATCTTCATAGGTCTGAAATTACCCCTATGCAGTGTGATGGTGGGGGAAAAACTTAGGAGAGGAACATAAGAGAATTAAAATGGTGTACTCCCAAAGTAAGGTGGATTAAAATTAACTTTGATGGTGTCTCTCTGGGTAATCTAGGCCTAAGTGGGGAAGTTTGCATAGCATGAGATGATTATGGAAGGACAATTGTAGAGAGATATATCCCTTTGGAGATCACCACCAACAACATGGCCAAATTTAGAGAGGTGCTGATAGGATTGCAAATGGGTTTGGAGATAGGAGCCAATTGCATCCACTTGGAAGGAGACTCCCTGATTATGATCAATGTGATTCACCTAAATGAGACCCCAAATTGAGAGCTTGAGAAATGGCTTCGACCCATTAGGGACTTTCTTAGTAAACTTGAAGACTATAAAATCAACCACATTTACATATTAGGTAATGAGTTGGTTGACAACTTGGCAGTGGGTAGGACATCAAGCAAAGATGGCAGATGAAGTAAAAAATTCTAGTAAGTTTTTCATGCACAGGAAAACATTTCTTATGAATAATGGATGTGACAAACCAATCGCCCCTTAACAATCATAAATAAGAATGTGTCACCACTTAAAGATATGAAGCATAACTAACTACATATGAAATATAGACATGTAGCGAAGACACAGGGGAAGATGGTGTTCAAATATTGACTCATCAAAATAAGAGAATGTGCCAAGTACTTCGCCTAAGAAATACAGGGTGGCAAAAATGTCAAAAAAAAAGCCAAAGATTTGGGTTGATGTGTTGAACGATTGAGCATTAAATGGGTGTCAAAGGCTCATCATTGAGGCACAATGCAAGCTAATGTTTATAGACATCAGTCGATGGGGATGAGTCATTTTGTTTTTCTACCAAAATGCTAATCTAATGGGTGAGCGATGGACACACCCATTCTACTAGAATAAACCAAGATGCAGATGGAATTCTTGGGATAGATCATTGACAAGTGTTTGTGAGCCATTTTATCTTTGGGCCACCCTTTGGTCCTACATGCAATTAAAAGGGAGTTGGGAGATGAGTTCCTAAAATCCTATCATTGCTACAAGGTTAACACAGACATCACGACAATGTTCTTGGTTGTTCTGTTATACATGGGAGTGACTAAAGCCAAGGCCAAATGGTTGGTCCAAGTGGTTTTCAAGTATGCCTTTTAAGAAGAGATTGCCACAACGCTAGATAATATGGATGACAATATCCTAATTTTGTTCCCTCAGAACTAATATATGTCGGTGGGATGTGGGATGACCTGGAGGTGAGGAAATTCCCTATTATTCACACCCTAATGTAGAGATGTTAGAGGAGCGATGGGAAGGCATGAAGTGGAGCATCACTTTCTTGCTGCAACTTGTCAAATTCAATTAGGAGCTAGAACGTGAATGGCTGAATAACTACATGGAGGAAGAAGGCCTATTGTGGGAGAGTGATAGTGAGAGTGTGGAGGATTGAGGCCTTAGCAAGGGAGAAGGCTAGCTGGAAAATGACTAATAAGATGTTGAGGAGGTGGCAGCTAACTTTACCCATGATGCATTCTGCAACGAATGTTCAATGGTGTCTAGAGCCTTAGCGGTGAGGAATCTAAGAGCAGAAGGTGAAGAAGAATGGCGGATATGCAATTACCTCCCAAGGTAAATATACATCTGTATTTTTTTAAGTTGTTAGGTTTATGGATTACCATTTTCCAGTAGGGTGACAAGATTGTAAATTTTTGTATTGATGGGTAGGCAATATTTTGTAGTTGGGAGTGCTTGAGCTTAGGTAATAGGAATGTTTAGTAAACCAGAATATGTAGAATATGTAGATATTTCAGTTTCAATCTGTAGTAGGAGATGGGATTGTATTAACATATTATGATTTATAGATTGCTAGATATATATAGCATGGAGTAGATTGAGTTAGTTATGAGTCATGAATAGTCCAAATGACAATGTATCCCTTTTTAAAAATTGAATATAATAGGTGTTTCCCCTAGCAACTACTAAATTTTGAAAAAAAGATCTTTCCATTACAAGGAAATTTATATTTATATATAAAACTCAATAGGGTTTAGAGCCCAAAAAAGCCATTTTTAAGGCTTTGAAGGAATCTTTAATATTGGATTTGTACATTTATATGGATCCATGCAATTCTATAAGAATGCACCAAAGTTTGGTTGGAGCTATGTGATCACTAGTTTGTGGTCATGTACTGTCATGTGGAAGATGACATGGAGGTTCATTTATCTATTTCCTTTATTGGTTATGCAAAACATGGGAGAGTATTGGTGACTTGTGGTGAGATTTTTACTTGTAGGTTATTGGTTTATAGGCTAAACATCTTGTTGTGGATGTTATTTGATACTACATGGTTATGTTTGCACTTTCTATATGATGCTATTAGTGGATTTTTGGATGTATTGATCATTTTTAGATTTGACATTACCTACATAGTCGGAGTTTCTAGGTGTATATATGTGACAAGAATGGAACTTGGAGCTGATGATTGCATGTTATGGGTTGTATATGTTGATGATATGAGATTCACTTGATATATTTAGTATATTTTAGAGATATAGATAATTGGATGTGTTAGTACTTGTTGTGGGTGTTATTTCAGCTATGGATATTGGTTTCTTGACAACTATTGATGCATATTGATATCTTTGGATTAAGTGTTTTAGTTTGGATATCAGGTGAGGTAGGCTTAATTCTTCATTGTGATAGATTGTGTGGCTTCTCTTTGGATGCATTCTTATTTTTGTGTAGTAGTAGTGACATGGTGGCATATGAGAGCATTCATGTTTGATATGGTGGTCACTTTGTTTGTTGTTGTAGGTATCTTGATCGAGCACAAGGAGCAATTTGATTCCTTGATTGTATATGTGGCTATATGAATTGTTCCCATGTTCATGTTTGAGGTTACTTGCTACCCCTTATGATGCAGTTTATACAGGTGGAAGAATGTTGAGAAACGGGTGTTGCATAATGTTTATAATTTTATTATTTTATTATTATGTGTGGTACACCTAGGGGAACCTAGATGGACATGCATCACATAGAAATTCATTTCTTGGGGCCACTTGATGAGTTGCATTGTAACGTTGGGCTATTATATTACAAGTATTTATTTAATATTGGGGAATGTATTTTAATAAAGTGAAAAATTAGTACCCAAATGTGGAGTCGATGGTTTGTAATCATATGGTTTTATTCACATGATTTTATGTAATACCACTCGGTGGTTTGTGGAAGCTTGATTCTATAGAATTAACCACAAGGATAGTTGTTTAGGGTTGGTAGGTTTGCAAGTTAGCTAGGTTAGCATTTGTGGAGGTTTGAAGCATGGAATGGGATGTGTGGTTACATACTTGTTCACATAAAGTTCTTGTAGATGGCTTGTGATTCAGAGGTGTTTGTGGATGTATTGTAATGTTGCATTGTTGAATAATACATGGTGGATGGATGCTTTTGGAGGTAGGGTTTTTTCCCTCATGATGGTTTTCTTAGGGTATATCTTGTGTCATCTTTGATCTATATGTTGTCTATTCTTTTACATGTGGATTATAAGCACATGTTTGCATTGATTTCAAATTTAGGCTATGTGAAAACTATCTTTATCGATGTTTTGATTCCAATGTTATAATTTTCTAAAATCTATAAATTTTATCTACACATACTCATTGTGATTAATAATATCAAGAAAATATCTTAAATTTATTTAGGGGTCAATTGAATTGTCATCTTATTACTTATACTCCTTGCCATAGTATTAGGCACAAGTCATAACTAACTCCAAGATTTTTCACTAAAAGTGGAAATGCTATTTTTGTAACACAACCATTCTTTTATATGCATATAGCCATTATTGACCTTTCTCACTATTTATTATATTATTTTGGCATAATAATTATTTCAATCAATAAATCCTAGGTCACCAAGATAAATTATATGTGCATCTAGTCATAATCAACTTTTGAAGGGGAAGTTTAATCCCTTGAAACTCAAATTTTATGTTAGGCTTAGATTTAGAGGTATAAATCAAGTGTGATGTAAGCAATAAAATTCCCCTAAATTATTGAAAAAATGTTTCAATCTTCAAGAGTGAGAATGTATTGATTTCCTACTTATTGTTCTCTATAAGTCCTTTGAAGATTAAATTCATCTTGAAAGCATTAGTTGGAAAACTTACTGGGGTTTGAGGCTTTGTTTGTGCCCTCACACAAAGTGTCAATATGTGTGAAATCTATACTTTCCTAATTGGCCCAGTTCTTAAGTATATTTCTAAGATGGGAATAAAATAAAATCCCTAGTTTCATGTTTACAAAAGTATCAAGATTTCATAATGTGAAGGAATCACTGACAAATCTAATAGGGTTAAACCCTAGTGAAAACCCAAACTATAAAAACCAATGAGAAAATATCATAGTTTGAAGTAATGTCAAATCCTCATGGTACAAAGAATGATAAAATTGCATCATCTTGATCAAAAATAAAATTGGGTCCTTGAGATGTGAGAATACTTATAATTCTACAAAGAAAATTGGAGAATAAAAATCATAATGCAAATAGTATAAGAATACTACATTATGTTTAAATACCATCAATATTTTATGTTACAAAGGTTATTTAAATTCCCAATAGTGCAAAATTATTCGACCTCTATCTAATAAACCTTTAGAGCCTTCTCAAGTGTGAATATAAACTATTTTTTAATTGAAATTTGTAAATCTTTGATGAAATATCAATGAAGTAACATTTACAAGGTTTGGTGAATGCTTGGGTGAAGAGGCTTGGAATAGAAAAAAAAAATACTATTTCCTATAACTATTGAGAAATTACAAACAAACAAACAAGGGAAGGACAACATTGATGAGACAAGTAGGAGGAGCTTACAAATGGACGTGAAAAAGGAGAAGATTCAAGGTTATAGGGTATGTTTACTCATTTTATAATTGTGAAATGAATTATGTGATTTTATTTTTATGTTCAAGTTAGGTATTTATAAATGTTGGTGTAAATAATTATTCATCTTGGATATTATTACACTTACTTAAGTTTACTTAGGATAATGCATTTTCATAGTAGTTTGGGTATGAGACACTTGGGTGTTTGTGCCACATTGGGATAGTGTGTGTAGGAGAAATTCCACCTTTTATGGTGTTGATCTTGTTGTTACACTCCACTCTTGTTGTTACACTCCACATTCAGTGGGTGATCCACCTCATGTGGACTATTATATTATTTCTCCTACCTACCCACAGCTATTTCCTACCTACCCTTGTTTCTTATTGAGGCACATGTCATGTTTGTGTGCTCACATATCCCTAGCCTTGCCTATATAAGCAAACTCATCTACATTGTATGGAACAACTATGTAATCTTGATTATTGATCATTTTCTATTGATGAGAATACAGTTTATTCTTGTCCCATATTATGTCTCTATTTTGTACATTTCATTGAGCTCTTCATCTTGGCAAAATCTCACATGGTATCAAAGCCATTGGGGCCTCATTGATTCGTCTTGAAGAGGCATTATTGCGACATCAAGAGGCAGATTTGAGGAGCAACATCTTTTGGAGGCATCCTAGACCAGATCCGACCCCGCCATTGCGTCTAGAAGGCCGTTTCCATGAATTTTGGTTATAAAGTCGGCCTATTTTGGTGAGAAAATTTTTTTTCTCCAATTTTGCTAGTATTGTACGGATTTTGAAAATTTATTATATTTTTCGAAAAAAAAAAAATTTAATTTTCTGAAAATATTTTTCAAAAATAAAAATAAAAAAAAACCCATCAAAAAAAAATAAATAAATAAAAAATTGCTTTTTGGGGGGGTCCACAGACCCCCCCCGTGATCCGCGTGTACCTGCAGTCTGTGTTGCAGGTCTGCGCCACTCGTACCACACGATGTCGCCGCCGACGCCCAAGTCCTACGCTGCCGACATCCACGCACCTCCGCCCGCAGGTCCTCTTGGTGCATGTCCGCCAGCTCACTTGGTTACCGTGCCCGCCGCAGCATTTTCCTCGCCGCCGCCGAGAAGATCTTCGTCCATGCCACCGCCGTGCACGCCCCAGAAACCACTCTCTGCGTCGGTCTCTGCCTCTCCTCCCGGCACCACCACCAGCGCCGGCTCCGCCCAGTGGCGCCTGCCACCACCGCCGCCCTCGGCTCCGGTGACCGCTCCCGTCCTCCTGGCACCAACCCTTCACCTCCGGCGATCCTTCCGCCAGCAACCACCGACACAGACCGGAGGAAACCGCGCCCGCCACGTGGCAGGCGGCCACTGGCCCGCGGGTACAAACCCTAACATAGTCAACTTTCTGTACGACTCGTCATAGAGCCATGCAAACATCCATACGGCCACCACATCATCAACTTAGTCAGCCTGCCACATCAGATTTCTGTATGGTACAGACTACACAGTCCCCTGCACAGTCATCTGCCACGTCAGATGTCGGTACAGTACGAACGCCCAGTCAACAGAGGGCAAAGTTTTTGCGACGGTAATACAGTTGTCAAATTTACCCTAGTGACTTGCTGATGTCAGCGCCACATTAGCATTTTTCAAAAATTTGGCAGGCCCCTCTCATTTGCATTTTTTATTTTGCAGTTCAACTTCAAATGGCCATAACTTGCTCATTTTTGCTCCTTTTTGGGTGCAATTTTTTTTGAAATGGGCTAGAATTTCGTGCTCTCCATAGTGGTGAAGAATTTTTTTGATTTTGATGCACTGAGTTTTCAAAAAATGCAGTTTTTAGTGACTGTACCTAAGTAATCCCAGTTTTTGCAACTTCAGAGGCTTCGTTTGGGGTCATACAACCTCCTTTTCGGGTGCCATTTTTTTGAAAGTGCATATTTTTTTGTCTACTTTCACATGATGCTATCAGATTCATGCCATTGTAAGTAGAAATTGTACTTTCAGATTTTGGCCATTTTTGGCTCTCTTGGTACTTGTATATTTGATTGAATCTCAGTTAGATTCATTGCACTATTGATTGAAGTCTCTTGTATCTCATTTGAGAAGTTGTAAAATTTGCATCATAAGCCCACTTTGCCTTGTTTTGCAAGTGGCTCATTGTAATCGCACTAAGTATAAAGTGCCAAAATCATCACTTTGGGGGGGCTACTTTGATTGAGTGAATTTGGGGGGATGTCTCTTGTGCTTTTGTATTCTTGTGTTCCTTCCTTTTTGCTGCTATGGGTTCTTCTAAGTTTCCTCTCTTAACTCCACATAACTATGCTACTTGGAAAATTGATGCATGGAGTAAACTTATGGAAAAATGACTCACTCATTACATTGATGGAACTATTGTTGCTCCAGCTGATCCTAAGGCTAATCTAGTTGGTCACTTAGATTGGCTCACTAAAAATATCATGGCAATTGGTACCTTAAGAAAGTATGTATCAAAGGATCTCATTTTTCATATTGAGAAATGTACTCTAATCAAGGATGCTTGGCAAAAGTTTCAAGACTTGTATGGTCAAGTTGATGAGATTAGGGGATATCAAATTAATAGTGATCTTATCATGTTAGATCCCAAGAACTTTGATACTATACAAGATTATGTCACTAAGGCAAATGAGTTGAGGGCACAACTCAAAGATTGTGGCATTGATAAGAAGGATACTCAATTGATATTCAACTTGATGGGAAAGCTTCCACAAGAATATGCAGCATTTGTTTCTAGTTTCCAAACCCATAGGATGACAATGGGTTCAAGCTACATAATGCCTACATTTGATGCTTTCAATAAAATGTTGATGATGGAACAAACTAAGTTGATAAGCATGGGCATTCTTAAGGCTTCTAAGTCTCAAGCATTAGTGGCAAATCAAGGAAACAAAGGAAATCAAGGAAAAGACAACTCAAACAAGAAGAAATGGCAATCAAAGCCTAAAGAAAAAGCACCATCTTCTCCACAACAAGGAGATTCATCCTCTTCCAAGAGAGATAATTCACCAAAGAGGGAGAGACCTACTTGTGCTTATTGTAAAAAGATTGGTCATGAGGAACATCGTTGCCATTCTAAGAAGATTGATGAGCTTACATCTTAGATGAGCTTACACATATCATCAAAAAGCATAACATTGATTTGCCTAAAGTCTACAAGAAGGATGATTCATCAACTTCCACTTCCTCACATTCAAAAGGAAAAGGGCAAGCATTCATGGCTTCTACAAGTGGAAAGACTCACTCTTTTGGAACAAGAAAAGGAAAAGCTCTATGTGGTACTATTAGTCATGATTCAGAGAGATGGCTTCTAGATTCAGGGGCTTCTCATCATATGGAATCTTCGCAGTCCATGTTCTCTACATTTGAGCCTTGCACCATGCCACAGATTTTGATGGGCAATCATACATACATGGATGTGATTGGGAAAGGATCTATTGACATTGGGGATAACTCCTTCAATGATGTGTTATGTGTACCCCACTTGACAAACAATCTCCTTTCTATCTATCAAATCACACATGGTGCAACTAAGAGAGTTGTGGAGTTCACACCTGACTCAGTTTTCATTAGAGACATGGAGACTAGAGCTATCATTGCGACTGGGGTGGTTGATCATGCATCTCGGTTATACTCCTTTTCAAATTTTATTGATGATGATGATTTCACATTTGATGATTCTATACATGATGATCACATTTCTTGTGATGGTTCAGATTTTGAGGAGAACTTTGGACACTTGAACATGGGGATTCTCACATGTAACCCCGTTCTTGAGTCTTTTATTTCATCTCCTCATATTGATATCACATCACCTATTTCACCTGATGATGCAGATAGTGCGACAGTTTTGCCTTCATGTGATTCAGTGCAGCAGGATATTCATTGTCTTCCAGCTTCAGATTCATGGGATGATTACTTACCAGATATTGCAGGTTTGTTTATGGAATCCTACATTGTAGATTTGGGAGACATCATTGATGACATTCATCTTCTCTTTGATGAAGGTGATCCTTCTTCGATTGTTGCGAGGGCACACTCTGACCCTCTTGTTCATTCTCTACATGATCATTCTTTCGAGGTTGACATGATTGTGGATACTTATGTACAGCAGTTGGAGGAGGTCTCTTTATTTTTTGAGGAGACATGTGAGTCTTTGGGACATGTTCTACATCCATCTCCACTAGATCTTGGAGTGCCTTTTTCAGCAGTGTGGCACAATTTACCACCTTTGGAGGGGGTATCTTTCAGCATCGACATGGGGACACTTGAGCAGTTTTCAGAGATTCCTTTCATCATGAGTTTTCTTCATACATCTTCCCTTCATGATTGGGGAGACTTCATGGATACACCTTTGGTTTTGTTTCTTCCTAAGGCGAGGAATGTTGTTCGACGTTTGTGGAGCAGTTTCTTCATACATCGAGCTTCTATCATTAGTGCAGATTCTCCATTGAGGGGGGCTCACAGTTTGACTTCTCTTCTTCTCTCATATGGGGGGGACTTTTTCCTCACATGGGGTTTTGTTCCTCACATTCTTCTATGAGAGTTCTCTTGTATGTTTTTCATCTCTCTTTTGGGAGAGGGTTTTTTCCCATTGGGTTTTTCTCTCTTTCCCCACTTTGTGAGAGTTTTCATTGCATTGGTTTGCATGCATTTGCATTTGTATATGGGTACCTAACATGGCCTCGTAGTCGGGACCCATCTTGCATTGCTTAGTTGCATTGTAGACTTAAGTGCATTCCCCTAAGTTGCACTTAAGGGGGGGTGTTGGTGTAAATAATTATTCATCTTGGATATTATTACACTTACTTAAGTTTACTTAGGATAATGCATTTTCATAGTAGTTTGGGTATGAGACACTTGGGTGTTTGTGCCACATTGGGATAGTGTGTGTAGGAGAAATTCCACCTTTTATGGTTTCGAGCTTGTTGTTACACTCCACTCTTGTTGTTACACTCCACATTCAGTGGGTGATCCACTTCATGTGGACTATTATATTATTTCTCCTACCTACCCACAGCTATTTCCTACCTACCCTTGTTTCTTATTGAGCCACATGTCATGTTTGTGTGCTCACATATCCCTAGCCTTGCCTATATAAGCAAGCTCATCTACATTGTATGGAACAACTATGTAATCTTGATTATTGATCATTTTCTATTGATGAGAATACAGTTTATTCTTGTCCCATATTATGTCTCTATTTTGTACATTTCATTGAGCTCTTGATCTTGGCAAAATCTCACAATAAATTATTATGGTCTAAGTTGATAATGAAAAGGTGCATTATGGACTATTAGGAATACAATGTATAAATCACCTTTGCAAGTGCTAAATGGGAAAAAGGTGTAAATGAATAGAAAAGGCTTGATAACCTAAGTCATCATAGGCTTTCATATTTGATGTGTTCTTTTGCATGAATGCAAAAAAGGTTGAAAGGTTTGATAGCTTAGGCCAAGTTAGGGTCTTGGGAAAAAGTGCAGCACCCAATGAAAAAGTGTAAATGGGTTAAGAAAGCTTGATGACTTAAGTTATGTTTGGGTTTTAGGCTTTATTTGCACTTTTGCATAAAATAAAAATGTTCAAGAAAACACCAATTCCTTGATATTCTTTCTCACTTCCTCTTATTGTTGGGATTTTGTAGTTCCCTTGCACCTTTGCACAAAGTTTAAACATTCATGGAATCCCCAATTTCCCAACGACCAACTTTTATGACATTACTTAAACATATTTTTGAAAAAATTAAACTATTGAATTCACACCTATACCAAATGTCTAGAACCATTTGACATTTAAAATTTTTATTTCAAAATGCTAAAAAGTGTAAGTGCTTTTTATGAATGTGTATGTGTGTCTATTTCTTATGAATGTCATATCTAGTTGTATCCATATTGGGGGTCTTAAAAATGATCACATTTCTATCGAATATTGTATCCATATTTGTATTTGTATTTGTGTCCATGCAACTTTTAAATAAAATCTATTGGTTTGATTTTCTATTAACCTTTAAAAAAGAAGAGCTTATCATATTAAAAACAAAATATAAAAAAAAAATTAACTTTTAAAATTATTTTTTTGTTTTCATATAAAATTTGAATGTTATGATTTATAAATATAAAACTCAAAATAGTTGTTAAAAGGACTTGTCATTCTTCAATTATCATTGTAATGGTAGATGGTGAGTAAAATGTACCATACACATAGTTGGCAATATCAATTGATACGCATGAGTAAATGAAATCCATATTTTTGCATAATATATTTATACACATTTAATTATTACAATATTACTAAATTTTCATTAATATTATTAAATATATTAGTTTAAACTTCATTGACCTCTAAAAAACGATATGAATGAAAAATTTAGAACAATGCTATAAAGAAAGAAAACAAATTGAAAACCACAACATTATGTTATAGAATTTGACCCAACCCACAAACATTACAAAAAAGATTATATAAATATTAAAATCAAATGAAAAAAAAGGATCTCATTGATCAATTAGGAACTAGTCCCCTTGGCTCAAATGCGAGAAACAGATGAATGACCAAAAAAAAAAAAAAAATTATATTATTAAAATAAAATAAAAAAATATTTTATGTTTGAAAGCTAGAAACAAATACATCTACCCTATTAAAAATCCACTCCATATAAATTATTAAAAAAAATATATTGATTTTTTAAAGAACACTTAACCAATTCAAAAAAAAAAAGAGTGTCCAATAAATCTCCCAGTAATTATTATAACTGACCATTCCACAATCCATTTTAATCATTACATTTCATATTATTCACTTGCGGTAGGCCTGTGATTATCTTTTGGAAATGTACCGGATTGGGAAATAGACTGCCATTTGATTAGTGGACAAAAAAGAAAAAGAAATAAAGGCAAAAGAGGTGAGATTCATATTTTACAAGAACAAGTTCTACTGATGGACAGACTTTCCATAGACTTGGTTGTGCATCTTTTGCCTTTATTTCTTTTCGCACTATACTTTTTTACTTGTGTGCGCAGTTAATTATGAGTCTGCCCATAATTGTGATTATATGCCTTTATTTCTTTGCTCATACAATTTGCCGTCAAAAAATCTAACTTTCCTAACTTCTAATATATTCGATTTTTTATTTCACACTAGCGAAACTTTCGCTTTTATTAAATATTTTCTCTATTTTAAACTAAGCGTCTTTTAAGTGTATAATCTAAATTAGAGTGCAGAAAAAATTTAATGTATAATATATAGAGTAGGGAAAATTTAATGTATAATATATAGAGTAGGGAAAATTTAATGTATAATATATTTAATATATTATAGAAAAGATTTTGTTAAGTGTAAAAGAGTAGAAAAATAAATTTATCATTCGTTGATGAGGCAACATCCAAAAGGTAAAATGTTGGTATTTTGATGATGTTTAGTTGTGATTGTCATTTATGGACACACACTTATTTGATGTATGAGTTATTCTCAACCGGTAGTTGTTCCAACCAATATTGTATGTCATTAAATGTATAGTCTTTGTTTGTTGAAGACTATCGGTGTTTTGCAGAAGATGCTTACCAATCACAACATGACTGAAGACCCCAAGAGGTATAAAGATCTCAAGTGAAACGAAGACCCCGAGCGGTAGTTAATATTTTGATCGGAACACTATATTCCAATTTTTCAGTCTTCATTTGTCAACTGATAATCGGTATATTGTATTAAACCGGTATAATTGTAATGTGTGATGAGTTATCATCCACAGGCACTTTGGCGGTATTTCTGTGTCGTTTTATCAAATGTGTCTAGATGCATTGTACCTAGGAAATTGTAGTCTAATCTTATTGGACCAACATGAAATTTGGTTCCTATATGAGGACATCATGTCTAGGGTTTTAAAGAAGTTGTTGTGTGTGAACGTTGGAAAGAAGATTAGGTCTATGCGAGAAAAGGTCTCTCACAACAAAGATAGAGAGTGCAAAATATAGAAGACCGAAGTAATGCTGGAATGCATTAACAGGGAGTTGTCAAGGATCTAATCAAGCATTTCGTGCTACTATCTAGATCATTTACTTGTTAATTACTAATATCTTTGACAAGTATAAAACCCTTAACCGAGTAGGCCCAACCAAGCCTATTGTAAATCCTCTAACATGGTGGTTCACAGTTGTGGATTGGCAATTCTCTAGTAGGGTAGTCTTTAGCAGGACATATCTCCTAACAGAGATCTGGATTCCTAATAGGATCTGTTCTGGTGAAGAACGTTGTAAGGCCTTAACCGGTTTGACCTTAACCGATCTGGTTACTATTTTGCAGATAGTTGACTTGTGATTTTTACTCTCCGTGGTTTTTCCCATTTGGGTTTCCACGTCAAAACATCTTGTGTTATGGTGATTGTGCTTCTATGGGTGAATGTTTTATTTTCTATTTGCCTTGTTTATGTTTTAACCTGTTTATTGTTTAATCTACTACACCAGTCTGTAGTTAAACTGCTTAAGAGATTGTTTAAGTTTTTGGGTATACTAATTCACCCCCCCTCTTAGTATTCAACAATTGGTATCAGAGCCTACCTTTCTATAAGTCTAACCACTTGGAAGGAGATATGGGGGAATACAGCATGAGGGAACTCACTCACCATCTTACTGAGTCTAAGAGAGCCTATGATGAACTCAAAATCAACTATAAAACCTCTTTAGCCAAGAGAAGAGAACTTGCTGAGCAATTGATGAAATTTACTGAAAACAAATCTTCTGATGAAACAGACAAGAAGGCCCTAGTCGGACAAGTAGAAAAAATGAATGAATCCAAAACTAACCTAATGAGGGAGTTGGAAGGACTGACTATCATGATGAGTCAGGAGCTAGAAAACAGAAGAAAAGATGAAGATTTGGTAAAAGACAAGGAGCATGAGATCTCTAAGTTGAAACAAGAAATTGGTACCATTACTACCTATCTGCAGGAGGGAAAAGAAGAGAAAGAAGAAATACAAGCTGAATTGAATGCAACTATCTCTCAGAATGTAACCTTTGTCTACCCGAACCATAATGACAATAATAATACCTCTAATTGAAATCTCAATCCGAAGTTTGGACATTCATATAGTAGAGTTTACTATTCTCATCGTTGGTGTTCATTTAGTTGTCAATACAGGAACGTAAAACTTGGAATGGCTCTACAATATATATGCACTAAGCTCCTTAGATGATTATTCTGAATTACTATAGGAAAGGTAGGAATAGAAATCATAAAATACTAAATGAAAGCTTTACAAAACTCTTCTGAAATGATCTAATGAAAATAACAGGAATCACACCGTTCTGCCTTGGCTGCAAGAACAGTCAAAGGATCTATTTCCAGTGGCTGTAGGAACAATCCAGTCATGAACTTCTACTGCAAATAAGTAAAAACTAACTTCAATAATCATAAACACAAGATCACTCACCAAGTGGGCCCCCTTGGATGAGTGATATCAAACTCTCAACAAAGAACTATTAATAGATCATAATAACATATTTTTATTCATTTCTTCCTGAAAGATGATTACATATTCTAAAAGAGAAAATTCAGAATGTGTGACAAAAACTCTTCTCAATCCCTTTCCATTCTGTCTAATCCTTAGAAAAGAAGGAAGAGCTCATTATAAAGAAAAGATAAACTACAATGGACAACTCCAGTTATGCCCAGAAGAAGAGGCAGATAGCTGTCAGATGAAGGGGATAACAGAGAGCTTGGCTGCAGGAACTGTGGATCTGAAACTGAACCACAGTCTTTGCATGCCAAAGCAATATTTTGCAAATTAAACATGCACCAGAGTTAAACTCCCATGGTGAAGTACAACTGCTCTGATTATGCCATACATTGCACTCGCTTGAATCTCCTTTAGTTTGACCTCCAGTTATCTGAACGTGATTCTCCAGTCTTTAGGTGTGAAAGAAAATCCTCCACCTCAACATCAATTATTATCTACACTAAAAAAGAAACAGCATACGAGGACATGCATATGTATCTTACTTAACTAATACATTCATTAACTCACATATGAAATCATCCTGAATAATCTGTATATCACAGGGACAAACCATTTGGCTGCAGGAATTAACCAACAAAGTTCAAATATGATTTCTTAAGTTCAGTTTTAAAACATGGATTACATATAGTCAATTCACAATATTTTACTATCACAATGCAACCCAAAAGATACGAAAAACCTAAGAGTCCTGATAAAAAGACATGTCAATACACCAACTTATCATGCCCCCCAACTTTAAGGGTTTGCTGCTTCTGCATCGAAAGGAAAATTTCTAATTTTTGCTAAAACTTTGAAATCACCAACAGTGTCCTGTCTGGTTCCCTTGGAAGGAAAATTCCAATAAAATCCTTTCATTTTCTCCAACCTGGACCATCTAGCCGTTTCTTCTATATCTACATCATAATTCTGCTCTGTTGGTTGGCATGCCAAAAGTGGCCACATAAGGATAGGAGGCTGAAAGATTAATGGCAACCAGTTATTTGATTTTTCCCTACCTAGCTATATGTACCTGGAGGCTCTTCGTATAGCTGCATGAAAATTCTGTAATGAGTAGGGTTCTCCTAGTTTTAAATGATCTGGTAGATGATTCCAGCGTTGAGTTAGCCCTTCTAGTGATGTTGTCTTGTGGGTCTGAACCAATTGCTCATATGCTTGATAGACTTCCTCTCTCATTGGAAGTACTATCTTGGCTACAGGAGGGATATGCACTTCCTGTGGCCGGATAACAAATTCTTCATCTGATTCCTCCTTTTCCAATTCTTTTCCTTCCCTTTGCAAAACAGGTGAATCTCTTTGAAGAGAGGTAGAGGGTTGTCCTTTGATTGACTCTACTTCAGTATTTTCTTGTATAATAATTGTGGCTCCTTCAGCAACCAACAAACCCTCATCTTCACCAGAAAGATCTTCTACAACTATCTCTTCTTGAACCGGTGGATTATTTTCAATAGGGGCTTCATCTACCCTAAATTGTAGAATATCCTCAAATACACCCCATTGCATCTGTGAAACATCTCTCAAGGACCATTGTACCAGCAACTTCACCAGTCCATGATGGCTAACAGAGCGATTTCCATATTTTTTAGTCTCCTTAGCACTTATAGAAATGAGATGATACAAGAAATTTGGGACATTAACTCGCCGGTCATGATGTAGATGACTAAGTAACTTGAATAGAGGTGAATGGAGATTTGAATAGCATCCTTCACATGTAATATATTTCATAATATATAGAGCTACCTGAGGCCAATGTGTTGGCAAAGAAACCCTTCTAGTCCCTTGTCTATCCACCATTAAGGGTCTGTCAGTAGAAATTGTGAACTCTGCCCTGGCACTCCTTGCATCTTTTGATTCTGGAAAGAGTTCTCCTTCCTGCAGTAACCCTGTGACCTCTACAATTCATTGCTCTATAGCAATTACCCTCAACCCTTTAACTATAGCTTCTCCTTCATCAAAAGAATGCATAAATTCCACAGCTATTTCATCATTGAAATCCCTGATTCTCAAGAAATAATCCAGCCAGCCGTGGTTTTGGAAATAATGCACACAGACAACATCCTACAGCAACCCTTCATAGACCATTGGTTCATGGTGAATCAGATCACCACCCATCTTTTACTCTGATACTTTCGCAACTTCACCAAAATGTTTGACAAATTCACAAAAAACTAAAATCTACATATCTTAATTTTGGTGGCAGAACTTATTATTGACGTGCATGAAATAATAATCATCATAAGTAATGTCAGTTTGGAAATCAGTTTGGGATAATAAATCTTACTGGGAAAAAGGACCACAAAGTTCCCCCCCAGCTTAACCTAGCACATGTCCACACAGGCTGACGATATTTCAGGTTTGGAGTGGATTAAAATAGGATTAAAATCATAATGACCTAATAAATGCATAATTAAAATAAAGTACAATATACACGTACCTGCAATTGGGCGAAGATGATGGTGAAATGAAATGAAATGATAGGTAAGAAAGTGGGATGGAATGTAGTGGATGAAACTTTATGTACGGAGAACAATATTTCAGATGGAAATATTTTATTATGATACGGTAAATAAGTTCACTATAGAGGCTGCAGGAACATCACCTTTATCAACATGCTCAAGTGCAATAGGAAGCTCATGAATTGTTATCGAATTATTGGCAGTTGCTGCAGGAACATTACCATTTGTTGCAGGAACTTGTATTTCATTTTGAGGAGCAAACTACTACAGGAACTCTTCTCTAGTAGCTGGCTTGTGATAAAGTTGTAGTCGGTGTCCATTCACTAAGAGTTTAAGTCAAACAGGATCTATTATGGACAACCAAACTACTCCATTGTGAAAAACCTCTTCTACCTCATAAGGACCTAACCACCTTGTTTAGAGTTTTCCCATAGCATCCTTATATCTAGAATCATACAGGAGTGCCCAGTCACCAACTTTGAATTTTGTTTCTCTGATATATTTATCATGCCATCTAACTCTTTGGTTTTGAATCAATTCTGTTTGTTGAACAACTATCTTTCTCCATTCATCAAGAGCATTTAACTGTTGAATGCATTCCTTCTGTGCTTCAGACAATGTCATATTCAATTGTAGAGTTGTTCTCAAGGTTTTATGCTCAAATTCAATAGGCGTCATTGCTGTTTTGCCATAAACCATCTCAAAAGGTGTGAATCCAATTGGTGTTTTTCATGTTGTTCTATATGCCCAAATTGCTTCTGAAAGCTGATTAGACCAATCTTTCTTGTGGATAGACACTGTTTTCATAAGAATAGCCTCAAGCTCTCTATTGGTAACTTCTATTTGGCCATTAGACTGTGGATGATATGGAGTAGATTTCCTATGTCTTATATTGTATTCATTGACTAAAGCTTTTATCAATGTTGATGTAAATTGAGCTCCTTGATCTGAGACAGTTTCCCTAGGTACTCCATACCTTGTAAATATTTCTTCATAGAGAAATTCAGCTACCTTATTATCTCTTGCATGTTGCATAGCTCTAGCTTCTACCCATTTTGTCACATAGTCTGTACATACCAAGATATAAGATTTTCCATTAGAAGGTGGATCAATGGGGCCAACAAAATCTAATCCCCATTTGTCAAATGGTGTAACAAATATCTAAGGATATAGTGGCATCTCATTAGATTTTGTAGGTCTACCCATTCACTAACATCTGTCACACTTCCTTGTGTACTGAGCTGCATCCTTGTGTAGTGTAGGCCAATAATAACTAGTATTGAGTATTTTTAGTGCTGTCCTTTTGGTAGCAAAATGACCTCCACGTGGCTCATCATGACATGCATGCAAGATGTCATATGTTTCATCCTCTCTGACACATCTTCACATGACTTGATTAGGTCCAGTATAAAATAGACAATCAGCAATCCATGAAAAGTTAAAACTTTTTTCAACTAGCAACCCTCTTTCCTTAGGAGAAAAAGAAATTGGCATCTTAGCTGTAGCTAAATAGTTGGCAATATCAGCATACCAAGGAGTATGAGCCTGTATGAGAAAAAAATGCTCATCTAGAAAAGTGTCATCTATCATTGTAGAGTCTTCCTACAATTGAAGATGTGAAAGATAATCTGCAACAACATTAGACTTCCCTAGTTTATCAACAACTATGATATCAAATTCTTGCATCAACAATAACCAGCGAGCCAGTCTACCAGTTATTGATGGCTTATTCATGAGATATCTAATTACAGTATGATCTATATGCACAAATATGGGATACCCTGTAATATAGTGTCTAAACTTGTTAAGGACATATATGACAACTATCATTTCCTTTTTAGTAACTGTATAATTCAATTCAGGTCCTTGCAAATTCTTGCTGATATAATATATTGCATTTTCCAACTTATCAACTTTTTGTCCTAGCACTGCTCCTATAGCATAATTAGATGCATCAGTATGGATTTGAAATGGTAGAGACCAATTAGGTCCTTTTAGAACTGGTGCTTGAGTCAAAGCATGCTTAAGCTTTAAAAAAGCTTCATTACGTGTAGAGGTCCATTTAAATTCTGCATCTTTAGTAAGCAGTGTATATAAGGGACTTGCAATTTTGCTAAAATCTTTGATAAACCTTCTGTAGTATCCAACATGGCCAAGAAAACTTCTCACATCTTTCTGCTTCACAGAGTCATTAATATGCTGAATAACCTCAACCTTTGCTGGATCCACTTGTATGCCTTGTATAGATATATGATGACCAAGGACTATTCCTTCTTCCATCATAATGAAACACTTTTCACTGTTTAGAGACAAGTTGTAGTCTTCACACTGCTACAAAACTTTCTTCAAATTACCCAATGCTTGATCAAATTCAGAACCATAAGTTGTACAATCATCCATGTAAATTTCCATAATGTCTTGAGAAATATCAGAAAAAATACTGATCACTGCCCTTTGAAAAGTGGCTAGAGCATTACACAATCCAAAAGGAAGAACAAAATATGCATAAGTGCCCCATGGGCAAGTAAATGTTGTTTTCTCCTAATCCTCGGAAGCTATTTGTATCTGATTATAGCCACTAAATCCATTTAGAAATGAAAAATATCACTTACCAGTAAAGAATCCAATACCTGATCCACAAATGGCAGTGGAAAATGATCCTTCATTGTGGCTAAGTTCAAAGCTCTATGATCAACACATACTCTCCATTTGCCTCCCTTTTTAGGAACTATCACCAAAGGTGATACCCATTGACTGTCAGAGATAGGATAGATAAACCTAGCTTTCAACAATTTCTACAATTCTTCTTTAACTATCTCCTTCAGGGCAGGATTGACTCTTATTTGAGGTTGTCTGAGTGGGCAATACTCATCCTTTATGTAAATGTGATGAGTACAAACTGCTGGATCAATTCCATTCATATCCTTGTAATCCCATGCAAAGGCATTTCTATGGAGTTTTAGCAAGTCCACTAGGCTATCCTTCTGAGTATCTGCTATATTCTTATTGATGTTCAAATATTTATTCAATTCAACCTCTGTCTTGATAGTAAGATCAATTTGATTTATATCAGAAACATGAGAATATGATAATTCCTGCGGCAACAAGGTATGCAAGATATTAGTGGCTGTAGGAAAGTCCAACCCTGCAATATTCGAAACCAATTCCTGCAATTCTTGGTCTTCTATTAATTCATTTATCAAGACCTTATAAAGGATTGATTCTTCATCATATAACTTCATGAGTGGCACTCGATTAATCATCATAAGGTGATTAATAGAGTCAACTTTAGATTCCTCTCCCAAAATAGGCCAAACAGCCTGCTAATGCTCAAGTTGAGGTTGTGCAGGGGAATACAAGGCCAATGTTTTTGTGGAACTGCCATCTAAAATAGTCATGTCTCCTGATCTACACCCAATATATGCATCAGCTGTGGCCAGCCATGGTCTTCCCAAAATGACTGGATACCCCCCAAATGTTTCTTTTGGGGATAAAATCATAAAGTCTGCAGGATATTCCTAGGAATCAAGAATGACCACTATATCTTCTATCATACCATTAGGTCTTACTGCAGAGCTATCAGCAAGTTGGAGAACTACGGGTGTAGCCCTTAAACTATCTATCTCTAGATGTTTCATTACTTCCCTTGTCATTACATTAATGGCTACCCCTAGATCAACTAAAACATTTTTTATTTGACTGCCATTAATGACTATACTCACAACAAGACTACCTGGATCAGAATACTTTGGAATAGCAATTTTTCCTAACACAATATCAACCAATTGACCCATAGCATGAACTGTTTGTGGATCCTTTTTCTTTCTGCTAGGTTTCTTTAGGCATGCCTCTCTCAATGCTTTACCATATATTGCAACATCCTTTATTGCTTGCAACAATGGAATTTTAACACAAATGTGCTTCAGTTGATCAAGAATATCAAAGCTTTATTGTTGATCAGTTGAAACTTCTTTGTCTTTCAATCTATGGGGAAATGGTGGTAATATTTGATTATGAGGTATTACATCTTTAGGATCAGAGATTGGCTGCTCTTCTTGTACCTCAGTAATAACTGGCTAAGAGGGATTAGGTAGTGTTGTTCCAAAACGAACGTGAATATCATCTAGTGATAAAGAATAGGCTAGGTATTGATTAGCATCAACTGAATAAGCTTGTTGTTATTGCTGAGATTTGATATTTAGATAAGGCAATGGTTGAGTAGGCAGCTGTGTTGTCTTGGGAGGTGGTGTTGTGGCTACAGGAGGTGGCATTAAAGCAGGAGGTTGTGGCTGCTAAGCAGGGGGCTGATATCCAGAAGATTGGGATGACCATGATGGGTTTCCCCTCCATTGAGAGGTAGGTTGCCAATTCCCTTGAAACTGGTTCCCTGTACCCTGAGGTGGATACTAGTTTCCTTGTGGTTGCTGCCACTGAGGGATTTGATTAGCAAATTGCTGTCCTTGGCCTTGTGATCCATACCAATGTGGATAATTACCAAAATTTTGAGGATACTGTGGTTGTCATTGGTTATTTGGTGTATAAGAATTACCACTATAACCAGAAAAGGAAAGTGGATCAGTTGGCATACCTTGTCTTTGAAAATTTGGTCTTCTTTGAGCAATATAGAAGACTTGCTCATCCTCCCCTTGAATTGGTTTGAAATCAGGTACTTCAACATTTGCAACCATCTTACATCTGTAATCTTTCTTCCGCTGCTTACAATGAGGACAGAATTCTATAAGAAATGCATCAGCTTCCTCATGCTTCTTCTTAGCTGCCAATGTATCCAACTGAATAGCCATATTGTTTATAATATCCTCCTTGAAATCTTTTAACAAATGGCTAAGTTCCAACTTAGAAACTCCAGTTCCAGATGATGATGATAGTGCTCGTGGCTTAAATCTCCTATTCTTCTTAGAAGTAGATCTAGAATACTTCTTGCAAATTTGTCCTATTTTAGCTCAAGTAGATTGTGTAATGTCACCTCCCCCCATTAGATCTAAGGAATCAGTGCATTCATCACTGATACCCCTCAAGAATATCAATTTGAGGGAATCTTCATTCAGAGTACTATGCTTGGACTTCTTGACACTAAACAAAAACCTTTCCAGATAATCCTCAAGGCTCTCATCTTTAGTTTGTGTCATTCTAAAGATATCATCCCCATGACGATCAGTGGCTCTACAATAATCTTTGTATTTTGCAAGAAACAACCATTTCATCTCATCCCATGTATTGATTGTGCTACTACCCAAGCTCATAAACCATCTCAAGGATGACTCCTTCAAAGTGGCTGGAAAAATTTTGAGTCTATGGGCATCTGTAGTATAGTCAAAACTCCTACAGAGAACATCAAACTCAAACAGAAATGTAACTGGATCCTCTGTCACCAACCCATAGAATTTAGGAAGTGAAGATGTTGGAATGTTCTTGAGGTTAGCATTATCAAGCTGGTTAGAGATGGGAAACTCAAATGTTGGACTAGGTGGTGGTGGTGGATTATTTCCACCAGGAGGTGGGTTCCCTTGCATTGGACTTGTGGGGGTTATTACAATAGGCAATTCTTCTTCTTGTGGATCAAAAAGGAACTAAAGAATACCTTTTGGAAATTCAGACTCAGGGTGAATCAAATTTTGTGGGACTTGATACTACTCAGAAAAAGGGTTTATATCTGGAAAACTATCTTCTGCATGAGTAGTATGAGTGGGCAAAAATCTAACTCTGGCATCTCTTCTTCTATTATGCATGCAGATTCATGAAATTCAAACAATTAACTAGAAACTAAAATAATCATAAAAGGCTCTTAGCTTGACACCATCCCCGACAACGGTGCCAAAAATGTCTACCCCAACTATAATGACAATAATAATACCTCTAATTGAAATCTCAATCCGAAGTTTGGATATTCATATGTTAGAGTTTACTATTCTCATGGCTGGTGTTCATTTAGTTGTCAATCCAGGAACGTAAAACTTGAAATGGGTCTGCAATATATATGCACTAAGCTCCTTAGATGATTATTCTAAATTACTGCAAGAAAGGTAGGAATAGAAATCATAAAAGGCTAAATGAAAGCTTTACAAAACTATGCTGAAATGATCTAATGAAAATAACAAGAATCACACCGTTCTACCTTGGTTGCAGGAACAGTCAAAGGATCTATTTCCAGTGGCTGCAGGAACAATCCAGTCATGAACTTCTACTGCAACTAAGTAAAAACTAACTTCAATAATCATAAACACAAGATCACTCACCAAGTGGGACCCCTTGGATGAGTGATATCGAACTCTCAGCAAAGAACTATTAATAGATCAGAATAACATACTTTTATTCATTTCTTCCTGAAAGATGATTACATATTCTAAAAGAGAAAATTCAGAATGCGTGACAAAAACTCTACTCAATCCCTTTCCATTCTATCTAACCCTTAGAAAAGAAGGAAGAGCTTATTATAAAGAAAAGATAAACTACAATGGACAACTCCAGTTATGCCCAGAAGAAGAGGCGGATAGCTATCAGATGAAGGGGATAACAGAGAGCTTGGCTGCAGGAACTGTGGATCTAAAACCGAACCACAGTCTTTGCATGCCAAAGTGATATTTTGCAAATTAAACATGCACCAGAGTTAAACTCCCATGGTGAAGTACAACTGCTTTGATTATGCCATACATTGCGCTCGCTTGAATCTCCTTCAGTTTGACCTCCAGTTATCTGAACGTGATTCTCCAGTCCTTAGGCATGAAAGAAAATCCTCCATCGCAACATCAATTATTATCTACACTAAAACAGAAACAACATATGAGGACATGCATATGTATCTTCCTTAACTAATATATTCATTAACTCACATATGAAATCATCCTGAATAATCCGCATATCATAGGGACAAACCATTTGGCTGTAGGAATAAATTGGCATGGCTACAGGAATTAATCGACAATGTTCAAACATGATTTCTTAAGTTGAGTTTTAAAACATGGATTACATATAGTCAATTCACAATATTTTACTATCACAAAGCAACCCAAAAGATACCAAAAACCTAAGAGTCCTGATAAAAAGACATGTCAATACACCGACTTATCAACCTTGATGGAAACCAATGTTGCTCTTTCCAAGGAACTTGCTGAGACAAAGGAGATACTTGCTAAGTTCAACCGGAGTGCTGCTAAGTTGGAACTGTAGCGTCGTAAATTGTACACACTTGCTAGGGTGGTACAATTTCACACCTAGTTTAGCACCCGCCTTGGCGCATTTTGCATTTTGCATTGCATTTCCCCTTTAGCACTTAATTAATTAAATTAATTAGGTCTAAGGTCCTATTTTATCATCTCCCATATCATAAAGTTGGGCCCTTTCATTAAAGTGTGCCCCTTTCATTTTATTCTTCCAATACATCATTCAATCAAAAACCCTAATTAGGTCCTATTTTGAACTTGGGGGCTTGATTTCGGGGGTCAAAACATCTCGAAATCACCTGTAACTTCGGGATTCTCTCTAAAATCATCATATCTGACGGCCCTGAAAATTTGGTGAAAAGTTGTCGGGACCATGGCGCCCGTGCAACATGGTCCCGGACATTTTTCCCAAAATTTTGGGAGCACGATCCAATCATAAAATAAAGCTTAACTCCAAGAAATTGGCGGGACATTCAATCTCTAGGTCGGCCAAAATACGAATTTACAACCTAGGGTTTCATACATAAAAGCTCTCTTTCCTCATCGGAAAGGGATCCGATTTTTGGCTTTCAAGGACCTTCTATGCAGCGAAAGAGCAGATCTTTGAAGACTTAAACAACATTCAACATTCCTCTATCAAGCACTTATCAAATTCATTCATCCACTTAGGGCTTGGAAGACATTGAAGAATAATAGGAAATTACCGACTGAAGATTGGCTTGTACTCCTCCCTTGAGGGTTGGGTATGATTTCATGTTGTTTTCATGTCTTTGCATAAGCTTCAATATATCCTTTATTCATGCTTTAGATCACTTTGTATCTTGATTTAGAGCATTTACATTATCATTTACAAGCAATTAGGGTTTACTTTCTAGGTTGCTCTAGTTTGCTTTCTTGCATTTAAGGACCTTGCACACACACTAGGTCTGCACACACAATACATTTTACAATACAACTTGGCTATTCGTGGAGGTGGAAATCACCGAAGCGGGGGTTTGACTAAGGCAAAACCCTATATAGCTGCCCAAACACCTTTTCAGATATAAGTGCAGGTTTCGGGACTCGGACGACGCCGCAGGTTGCAGATCCGGGAGAAGCAGACTGAGACCGACCTTCCCACCAAATTTCAGAGAAAAAGACCAGGATAGGGGCGTGGGGCACCCTGGTCCTGCCAGGATAGGGGCGCTGGGCGCCCTAGTCCGTTCTGGGCGCCCTGGTCCCTACTGGGCACCCTGGTCCCTGGGACAGTGGCGCTGGGCGCCCTGGTCCGACAACATTTTCAGCATTTTTGACAGCTTTTTCCAAAGTGCAAAAACAGCAGTTTCCAGAACAGTTTTAGGGGCAGAATCAGGACAGTGGCGCCCGCGCCCCTGTCCCGAACATTTTCAGTCAGATTTTAACTCCGGGTACGCATTTTCATTCTTGTCTTATCCTTGTGTTTACAGCTTTCCATCATTTAAGTTCAATTCTGCAATCTTGTCATTAGTTCCTACTTGCATTTTGGGGTTAGGGATTGAACTTGCATCATTTGATCTTCCAATTTCAACAAAGGAATAGAAATCCTAATAGATATCCCGTGGCTCTCTCTTTCACAAAAAGAAGTAGCCAATTGTGCGATATCTCTAGGCTCTTTCGTATTCCGTAATGTGTGTCAAAAGGTAGGATTAGGGCATGTTAACCTAGTCTCACTTTTTCCCCTACACAGGAACAAAAGTTGGAATCGATGAGGTCATCAAAGGATACCACTGGACTTGGTTTCTCTGGATGCAAGGAAGGTGAGACCTCTAGAACCAAGAATGATGCACTAAAGAATCAATCAACACCTAAGAACAACAACATGAGTAAAGGTAAGCAAAATTTTAAACCAGTTTGCTTTAACTATCTTAAAGAAGGACATATTGCCAATGTATGTAGGAGCAAGGCTTACAATAACTTGCCTTACTTTCAAAACAATGTGGCTAGATCTGGTAGATTTAATGGTCATTGTTATGCATGCGACAAGTTTGGGAATAGAGCTTTTGAGTGCAGGTCGGTTATGAACAACTCTGGAAGTTATCCACCAAGATCTAAAGGAGTTGTCCCGGAACTTCCTATGAACCGAAACCCAAACTGGTTCAAAACCTATGACCATCGATCAAATGGTTATGGAGCAGAAACTAGTTGGCGAGCAACCTATTTAATCTATCATGGTAGCGGTCACACTGGTGCAAAATGTAGAAGGAAGAATGGAAATGTGAACACCAAACCATAGAGAACACCTAGAATGATATGTTATTATTGCAACAAACTGGGACACATTGTCAGAGCATGCAAATTGATAAAGAATCCATCGGGAGACATACCGATCAACCCAAAAGAGAAGATTGATGTTGAAACTGTTTAGGTGGGTATGGATAAAACTTGGAAAAATAAATCTGAAGAGAAGCCACAATATGTACCAGTTTGGGCACCCAGTGTGGAAATCCTTGAATCGGCAAACTGAGCTTCAAAAAGATTAGGGCGAACATATCGGTAAAATATTTCAAACCCCTAGAGTATATCGGTAAAGTACCTTTATCGGTATTTGTTACCTATCAACTGACATAAGAAATGAAGCGGTAAAAGGTAAAATTAGGGTTTAAGCCCTAATGGTGATGCATTTATTATGGTAGGTGGGAGCGTTTAAAAGTGACTTTTGTGATCATTTTTACTTACCTATTTTCAAAAGAATATTTTTTCTAAGCTTGAGCAGCACAACTAGAGCGATTCATCTTGCATTCGAAAGAATTCAGAAAGGAATCTTGCACAAGATCTTGCAGCCACTTAAATCTATTAGTGTGGAAGTCAAAGTGGTAAACAAGCTTCCAAAGAAGTGTGTTGTGCTTGACATCGACAAACCCTAAGTTCAGAGTGTGAAGGTATTTCTCGTTGAAACATTCTTATCATTTGGATTTTTTTAGATATGTCTTCTGCATCTAAAATCCCTTCTAGTTCTACTGAACCTAAGGAAGCACCTGAGTTTCTTAAAAAGAAGATGAAATATAATGCCCTATCAAAAATCCCCATCGAAGTCATTGTAAAAGGCAATGTTTTAGGATATATTGATTGCAAACTAGAAGACCTAGGGTCTCTAGTGATTCACTCCCAACTGAGTCTGTTTTGTGGAGACGATAAGAAGATTAAACCCGAATATAACATAATAGAGAAGAAGAAATTACATAATGCAGTATACTTTCTGAAAGAATTTATGGAAGAACACATCAGGATTATCCTTAGTAGGGTTCATGGTGATAAGATATACCTTGAGCGAACCCATGATATTATACCAGAGGCAATTCATGTCATGATGGGTTTCTGCAATGTTGGGGAAGTCCCCATTCTTCGAAAGATCACCAAAACCAAAATGACAGAGCTCACCAATTCTGTGAGTGACCAACGGGCAATGACTATCAACACCATTAAAGATGATTTGGTGAAATATGCATGCATGGTAATTGGGTATAGAATATTCTATGCTAGCAGAATGAATTTTGTTCCTACAGCTGTGGTGCATGATGCTTATAGGATGATCAAGGAGAATGCAGAATGTGACTTATGTACCTGCATGCAAAAACAACTCATAGAAAACCTGAAGTCGATCAAATTAGACAAAACCCTGAGGTTTAAGTTTGGTCAACTGCTTGTCGGTTTATTTTTCTACTTTCAAGGATATTTCCTAGAGTTAGTGATGTTCAATGGTCAATTGACCTACTGATTTCCAGACAAATAAAGGAGAGTCTGCAAGTAGTGGGAACTGCATATCTGGAGACTCTGAACAAATATTTTGATGAGTTCAAACTAAAGATGAACCAGAGAATGAGAATATCTGGTGATCTAGTTAAGAAATATGAAGATGACATCTGTTTTACAATCAAAATAGATCACTACATAATGGAAGCGGTCAAACCCAGAGAGGATGTAGTTGAGCCTATGGGGTATGAAGTGGTAAATGATATACTAACAGGGTATGCCTCTACCCTACTTGATTCACCACTAGATCCCAAGAAGAAGAGGGTCGGTACTTACTTAGAGAGGATCAAACCTATTGAGGTACCAAAGCAAAAAAGGAATAAAGCAATACCATCGGCATCGACACTAGTTACATCTGCTGCTAGTCCTAAAGTGACCAAGAGGTCACCATCTAAAAAGAAACCAGAGGCTATTCTAGCAAAGGTATTCAAAAGGAAGAGGGAAACCAGGAATAACTCACCAGATTCAGAAGGCACTAAACCGGAGGTAGAAATGAAGAAGACAAGGCAATCAAACAAGAAGACAAAGTCAACCGGTAATGTACCAGCAATCTCTACACTGGTAAATTTACATATTCCCTCTTACAAACCTATGACACATTGTCAAAGGACCATAAAGAATATTAGAAGAAAAGTTCTTCATGATTTAAAAGAATATTTTGATGATTTTAATGATAGTGAAAAGGAGGATGTTGAACAAGAACTTATTAAATATTTATGTATTAATGATCGGTCACCTTCCGAAATTAAATCACTTACTTCTAAATCTTTGTATGATTATTTGGACAACAAATGATGCATTTCCATCGAAAAAGAGCAAGACATCAAGGAGAAATTTTGTGCTCAATATTTTCTAGATGCCTCTAACTCAGAATTGTTTGAAATTATTGATAAGTACCAAGGTATTTTCTTCATGCGAAGAAGAAGACTTCAGCTACTCAGAGGCAAAACTTCTGCAGTGGAAAAAGACACCCATTTGTAGGTTAAAGCTGTTGTCAAAATGCAACAAGTATCTGAAGCTAATCGGCAGGCTGAGCAAGAGCCTAACCTATCCATAGCCAAACCGAATGAAGTCTTTGACAATTTGGGTGAAAGAATAACAGAACAAAATGACCCCATTGATGTTGATGCACTGGATATTGAGGATATCACTCCAGACAAGGAAAAAGATGAAAAAGAGAGAATGGAGAAAGAAAAGGATGAGAAAGTGGAAAAAGAGAAAGTGGAGAAATAAAAGCAAGAGAAAGAGAAAGCGGAGAAAGTGAGACAAGAAGAGAAGAGGAAGGAAGAAGAGAAGAGGAAGGAAGAAGAGAAAAAGAAGGAAGAAGAGAAGAGGAAGGAAGAAGAGAAGAATATTGAAGAAGAAAAGAAGAAGGAAGAAGAGAAGAAGGAGGAAGTAGAGAAGAAAAAGGAAGAGGAGAAAAAGAGGGAAGAAGAGAGGAAGAAAGAAGAGGAGAAAGTGAAGGCCACCAAGGTAGCCCAAGAAAAAGAAGAAGAGGAGGAGAAAAGACAAGCGGAGATCAAGGCAAAGGAAGGAGGACAGACTCCTAAGGAAATCGGAGATAAAGCCAAGCAGGTTCATTCCACCGGTCCCACTAATCTGACTCTTGCCTATCTAACTCAATCGGTTGATGAGACTGAGCTACTGCAGAGCATTCAACTAGCATAGGAGAGATTGGAAGAATTAAGGAAAAAGAAAGAGCATGATGTCATTCAATTTGTTGTTGACACCCTTTCTAATCTAATCCCCGGTACTAACCTCCCCAGTACCGATTCCTCGCTAGCCAATCTCAAACTTCTTTACACAGTAGTGGATGATCAGGTACAGTGTTTGGAAGATGTTACCTAGGACACTACAAAGAAAAACCATGAAAAGGCACTTAATGTTGCCTTAGTAAAGCAAATGGATGAAGACAGGACACGACTGCTTAAGAAAAAGGATGATATAAGTTCAGCTATGGGTGAAGGTAACCTACTCTTGAGTAAAATCTGCCAACCTCACCTATTTTGTGAAGATGCTCTGAAACAAAAGACTCAACTCCAATCGAAGTTACAGAAATATATCAGCAACTTCAAGCTGCCCTATGATTTGTTCATAGTATATGGACAAATTGTTCATACTCACTAGCATCAGATTACAAAGCTTGACTCAAAGATCTGCAATTAGACTCAAGATCTGTAGGAGCTCTAGTTGCTCCTATTGCTAAAATTGCAGGTTCTTCAGAAGTGCTTCCTGAACTTGGAGGCTATTACTGTGACACGGGAGATGAGTTCCATCGATGCAATGGAAGAATTAGCCTTCTAGATGAAGACCGAGAGTGAAATTTTTGTCTCACTTCTTGAGTCATGGTCCTCAAACATGAAGAATTTTATGCAAAACTTTAAATCTTTTTTTGAGAAGTTTTACTCCTTATTGTCATGAACATATACTCTGTTTTCATATTATACAAAAAAAAGGAATATTTTGCATTGCTTTGTCATTGTTGGCAAAGGGGGAGTAGTGTATTAAAATTTTGGTGAGTATTAACATTTCATGCACATACTTGTAATTTTTGCAAAGGGAGTAGTGTATATGCTTATGGGGAGTAATTTTGATTATGACATCTATTTTTGTTTTGTAGGCACTTAGATGTCAAAATTTTCCTAAGTGTTGCCATCAATACCAAAGGGAGAGATTGTTGGTATTTTGATGATGTTTAGTTGTGATTGTCATTGATGGACACACACTTATTTGATGTATGAGTTATTCTCAATTGGTAGTTGTTCCAACCAGTATTGTAAGTCATTAAATGTATAGTCTTTGTTTGTTGAAGACTATCGGTGTTTTGCAGAAGATGCTTACCGGTCATAGCATGACCGAAGACCCCAATAGGTATAAAGATCTCAAGCAGAATGAAGACCTCGAGTGGTAGTTAATCTTTTGATGGGAACACTATGTTATAATTTTCCAGTCTTCATTTGTCAACTGGTAACAGGTATATTCTATTAAACCGGTATAATTGTAATGTGTGATGAGTTATCATCCACCGACACTTTGGCGGTGTTTCTGTGTCATGTTACCAAATGTGTCTAGATTCACTGTACCTAGGAAATTGTAGTCTAATCTTATTGGACCAACATGAAATCAGGTTCTTATATGAGGACATCATGTCTAAGGTATTAAATAAGTTTTTGTGTGCGAATGTTGGAAAGAAGATTAGGTCTGTGTGAGAAAAGGTCTCTCACAATAGAGATAGAGAGTGCAAAATATAGAAGACTGAAGTAATGCTAGAATGCATTAACAGGGAGTTGTCAAGGATCTAATCAAGCATTCTATGCTACTATCTAGATCATTCACTTGTTGATTACTAATATCTTCGACAAGTCTGAAACCCTTAACCGGGTAGGCCCAACCAGGCCTATTGTAAATCCTCTAACAAGGTGGTTCATAGTTGTGGATCAGAAATCCTCTAACAAGGTGGTTCATAGTTGTGGATTGAAAATCCTCTAATGGGGTAGTCTTTAGTAGGACTTATCTCCTAACAGAGATATGGATTCCTAGCAGGATCTGTTCTGGTGAAGAATGTTGTAAGGTATTAACCGGTCTGGTTACTATTCTGCAGATAGTTGACTTGTGAGTTGTACTCACCATGGTTTTTCCCATTTGGGTTTCCACGTCAAAAAATCTTGTGTTATGGTGATTGTGCTTCTATGGGTGAATGCTTTATTTTCTATTTGGCCTGTTTATGTTTTAACCAGTTTATTGTTTAATCTACTACACCGGTCTGTCGTTAAACTACTTAATAGATTGTTTAAGTTTTTGGGTATACTAATTCACCACCCCCCCCCCCCCCAACCTCTTAGTATTCATATTAAAATTTTGCAGAAGTTGTTGGTGCCTCTTAAAAGAAGAGATTGTTGTGACTCTTTTATAGTTGGTTCTTAGTTGTGGGGATTGGTGTCTCTAGTAGGTACATGTGCCTACAAATTCTATAAGTGGGGATTGGTTTCTCCAATGGGTTAGTGTATGTGAATATTGTAAGATCATTTTTTGTTGTGGATGGATTTTGATAGTAGATCTAAGTAGTCCTCCTTCCTTTTTTCTTGAAAAGGTTTCCACATAAATATTATGTTCTTAATTGTGTGGATCTTGAGTGTTTGCTATTATTGTGGTTTTTTAATTTAAAATAAGTAAAATTTTGTTTTATACTGATTCACCTCCCCTCTCAATATAAGTGTGTTGTCATTAATTGGTTTAGATCTTAGGGTGACACATGGATTTTCAAGAAGGTTTCTCCTCAAATAGAGCTCCATTTATTGAAAGAACAAACAATGCATTCTGGAGCATAAGCATATCAACTTATCTAATGGATCTATTTGATAATTAATAGTGAGTGGTCATACAAATCCAACATCTCCACTAATAAATTGTGCTAGAGAGAAGGCTACTGAAAATAATATAAAAGACATGAATGTTATATAATGTGATCTCTCTCTCTCTCTCTCTCTCTCTCTCTCTCTCTCTCTCTCTCCAGCCTTTTTCTCTCCCCTCTCTAGGTTTCTACCTCTCCCTCCCACCCTATCTCTTTCTCTCACCTCTCTCTTCCTCCTCTCTCAATCTCTCCCTCTCTCTTTTTTCCCCATTTACCTCTTCCTCCCTCCCTCATTACCCCCCCCTCTCTCCCTCTATATCTCTCTCACCTCTCTTTCTACCCCTCTAGGTCTCTCACTTCTCTCCCCCCTCTCCATGTATAAATTATTCATAGTTTATGGTTTAGGTCCTAGAGTTTAGTGTTTAGGTGTTAATGCCTATGAGTTATGGTTCAGATCCTAAGGTTTAGGGATTACAATTAACTATGGAGGGTTGAGGATATACCTCTCCCTCCCTCCCTCCCTCTCTTCTTCTTTGTCTTCCCCTCTTTATCTCCCCTCTAGGTTGCTACCTCTCCCTTCCACCATTTTTCTCTAAAAGTTCTCACCTCTCTCTTCTCCCTCTCTCAATCTCATGCTCTCCATGTTTCTCCCTTTAACTCTCCCTCCCTCCCACTTTACCCCCTCTCTCTCCCTCTATGTCTCTCTCACATCTCTCTCAACCCCTTTAGGTTTCTCACCTCTCTCTCCCCCCTCTAGGTATAAACTATTCATTGTTTAGGGTTTAGGTCCTAGAATTTAGGGTTTAGGGTTTAATGATTATGGGTTATGGTTTAGAACCTAAGGTTTAGGGATTATAATTGACTATGGAGGGTTGAGGTTCTACTTCTCCCTCCCTCCCTACCCTCTTTATTGATTATTTTCACACTCCCTACCTCTCTCCAAAATTTAAGGTTTTATCCATGGATGATAAATTTGTGTTTATGGTTTAGAGCCTAGGATTTATGTCTTAGGGTTCAAGTTTAGTGTATAGTGTTTAGGGTTCAATGTATAGTGTTTAGGATTTAAGGCTTCAAAGGATTTAGGGTTTAATGTATAGTGTTTAGGGTTTAGGTCTTAGGGTTTAGGACCTAGGGTTCAATGTTTTTGTATAGCATTTAGGGTTCATGGTTTAGGGTTTATAGTTGATCATGGAGGGTTTAGGTTCTACCTATTCCTCCCTCCCCCTCTTTACCACCCCCCTCTCTCCCTCATCATGACCTATCTCTTTCTCCCTGTCTTCTCTCTCTCTCTCTAGGGTTAAGGATTTTCTTGTTTCTAAGGTCATTATACCATAACACCAGTGCATTATAATGCACCCTCATTATAGTTTAATTGAATAAGATCAAGGATTGGTCAATCCAAACCATAATGCAATATGAATGTTATAAGCTATTGGTCTCTAGTGAGCCAAAGAGTAGAGTGTACAATTTTTGGCCCTCTTATATTTTTGCACTTACCCCTATAAACCACATATATGCACCTACAACACACTGGGTCAAGAAATAACATCCTATAAAATAAATATGTATATATAGTATATGATGAGTTGGTATAATACCTAGAAGAATATGTTAATTTTGTGTGTTAAAATATTTTGTTGTTGACCTATCTTCTTATGTTGTTGCCACCAGTGAAATACAAAACAAGAGAGAAAAAAGAAAACAAAAATAGAATGAAATTTTTGGGGGATTCAAAAGAGTTAAATTAATTGATTGAATGGATGTCATGCCTCTTTAAATTAGTAATATTAATGAATTATTGAATACTTGTTTGGTCCTCTTGTTTTAGTTCTTGAAACTTCCACACTCTATTGTGTTGCTTGTTGGGTTTGGAAAATTTAAATTTTTTCATTAATTTCAAAGCTAGTTGAATTGGTTGAATTTTTGTTTGCTTTGGATTGCTTATTTTATGCTCTCTTATTTTCATGGCTTCATTAGTTAGTTTCAAGCTATAACATGGAGCACTAGTGTCAATAGTTATCTTTCATTTTCATTTATTGCAGATTCACCTTTCTGTCAATTCAAATTATATTTTCTTGAAAATTGTTACATTTTATTTTTCATGATTAACATCAATAGAAGAGGTAAGAATTTTAAATTAAAGGTACCCACTTCTAAATTCGTTTGGATAAGATGAGAGAGGAATCTCATCTAGGACATGCCATCTTTTTGGTTTATGTGAGTTATTAAAAGCTTGACATGCTTTTTAATCTTTGTTATTTTAATTTTTCATGGGCATTTATTTTTTGATATTAAGATTTTAATAATAATTAATAGTTGAAAATTATTCATAATTAATGTCATTAAAAAAAAGTTGAACTTCAATTTTTAAAATAAATTTATTAATATTGGTATTTATTAAGATTTTTAAAAAAAATATTGACATTAATAATAAGTAATCAAAATATTAAAAGTAAAATTTTAATTACAAATAATATATTATTTAGAAATTATTAGTTAAAATTAATTTCACATAATAATTTTACTTAATATTATTAGTTTTAAATATTAAAATTAATATTCATGAATAAATGATTTTGATGATGACATTATAAGTTTTAATTTTAATTTTTTAAGATTTAATTATTATTAATAATTAATATTGTTAATAATAATAAACATTTTAAGTTAAATTTTTCAAAATAAATTTATAAATAAAAAATTAGTAATAATTGATTTAAAAAATAGTATGAGTTATAAATTTTTAAACATTTCTAAATAATTAATTAGAAATTACTAATTATTTTAAAATAATTAAAAATAATAACAAATTATTAATTAAAAATTAAATTTAAATTTTTTATAATTGATTATTAACTATTCAAAATTAATATTGATGAATAAATAAAAAATAATCTATCATTTGACATTCTAAATTTTTCCAACATGATCTGTAAATTTATTAGAAATCAATTGATTTTGGATTATGAACTCACACACAAACGATCATTTGATGATGAAATTAATGCATCAAATTTGTGTTTCAAATTGGGTAGAAAATAATAGACAATAAAACAAATTGAGATATTAATATAAGAGTAATGACACAACTTTTCTAATTAGAGTGCATTCAATGAGAGAACAACTCTTTGAAGCATCATGTCAAATAATTCACATGCTTTGTCTATCCTTCCACATTTTGTAATGGTAAAAGTGAATTCGAAAACATAAAATGACCAATTTCAAGATTGGCTCTTGGTTTTATTAAAGATTCAAAAATACTCATGAAAGCTTTTGGTTTTATTAAAGATTCAAAACGCCTCGTTGTTTTAAAAAACTGCATTAGTTTGCATCTCTATTACTGAACCCTCCATTATTGAACCCCATGGATGCTAAGGCAGACACGATGATTCTATTACTGCCAATCAATTTAATCAAACCTAGATTGCAGGGTCTTTAAGAGTGAATTGATAGGTCACATCACTTCCATTATCTCCCTATATCACCCTCTATTTATATATCTCTCTCTTCCTCTCCTTCTCGATATATTGAGTTTCCTCCCCTTTTTTCCCTCACCCTCTCTACCTATCTATCCCCTTCTCTTTGTCTCCTTATATCTCTTTTTCTCTCACTCTATCAAAGTGCCACATATATCTCTATTTCTCCTTGTGCCTCTCCCAATATATCTATCTATCTCTCCCTCTTCCTATTTATTTATCTATCTCTTGATCTCTTTCTCTCCACCTCTTCCTCTACCTCTTCCTCTTCTTTTGTCTATCTATTTATCACCATCTCTCTATTTTAATCTCTATATCTACCTCTCTCTATCTCTCTATCTACATCTCTCCCTCTTTGTCTCCCCCTTTATCTTCATCTCTACTTTTACCTACTCTAAACTAACCTCACTATTGGCAGGAACTTGACACATTGTGTCTCTTTTTATGAATATAGGGGAGAGGTGTCCATAGTGGAGTGGATTTTCATAGTGGGTATAGGAGTTGTTTCAAATGGACCTTTTATAATATATTTAATTTTTATTAAAAAAACAACTTAAATCTATATGAAACAATATATAGAATGAATTTGTTATGTAATTTATTTTTATTTATTTAACAAGGATCAAAGCCATTAAAATCGTACAATTCAAAAAATAATTATTAAATCTTGTGACACAACTTATACAAAATCCATGCTACTAAGATATGCAGTGTTTCATAGAAAATTTGCAATATGTTTAAAACATATAGTTTAATACTTCCACCCCTATATGCTACGACCACCCAAAATTAAGTTTTGTGGTTTTAAAAAGTAACTATCATGTCTACTTTAAACAAGTCCATCTACCCCCATGACATCATCAGATCTGATGCATCATATGTCATAGTTTTCCAAATATAAAACACTCTTAAAACTAGCATATATACCTTAAAATTGAATTTAATCTATATAAAGTACGCCGAGAGATATCCTTCTCGAGGCACCTATTTTTAATCAATTTTAAACCCAAAAGTAAAATAAAATAGGCACCTCAAGAAGGATATCTCTCGGTGTACTTTATATAGATTAAATTAAATTTTAAGGTATATATGCTAGTGGTAGTGGCGCCGCACAATAAAATAAATCAATATATAATTTTATATAGTATTTTCTTATGTATCTATTTAGACTATTTTTAATAATGTGTGTGTGTGTTGCAAGATCAAAGCAAATAGTAAAATATAAGATATATTAATCTTTATTTAATGGAAAGCATTATGGTTATGGTTAGTGTTATGGTTGGGGATAATGTTTACATCATGGTTCGAGTTAGGGTTATGATTATGGTTAGGGTTTATATCATGGTTCGGGTTACCATCAATGTTGGGGTTTGGTTTTGGTTTAGGATTATGGTTAGCATTAGGGTTATGATTATGGTTTAATATTAGGATTAAACTTATGGTTAGGGTTAGGGTTTAGTGTCAGGGTTACAATTATGTTGAGGGTTCACATCAAAGGTAGGGTTAGGGTAAGCATAATTATAGTTCGGGTTAGAGTTAGAATTATAACTGGGGGTATGGTTAGGATTAGGATTTGGTTTATGTTTTGGTTATGGTTAGTGATTTTATTAATGTTAGGGTTCTTTTTAGGGTTATGATTAAAGCTTATAATTAAAATTAGGGTTAGGGTTAGGGTTAGGGTTATGGTTAGGATAATAATTAGGGTTAGGGTTAGGATTATAATTAGACTGAGGGTTATGATTAGGATTATAATTAGGGATAGGGCTAGTCTTAGTGATTAGGGTTAGGGTTAGGGTTATAATTAGGGTTAGGGCTAGAGTTAGGGTTAGGGTTAGGATCGGAGTCAACCTTAGTGATTATAATTAGGGTTACAATTAAAGATTATAATTAAAGTTAGGGTTAGGGTTATAATAATAATTGGGGTCAAGGTTATGGTTAGTATTATAATTAGGGTTAGTGTTAGAGATTGGGGTCAGTATTTGATTATAATTAGGGTTAGGGTAAAAAATTATAGTTAGTAATTATAATTAAAATTAGGGTTAGGGTTAGAATTATAATTAGGATTAGGGTTAGGGTTAATATTGCAATTAAAGATAGTATGTGATGATAGCTATAAGAGTTAGGGTTTGGGTTAGGATTAAGGTTGGGGTTAGAGTAGGGTTAGGGTTAGAATGGGGTTCAATTATGCTTAGAGTAGGGTTCAAGTTGTAATTAGGGTTCAAATTTACTATTAGAGTTGAGTTTAGGGCTAACATTCGATTAGAGGGATTATGGTTAAGGGTTAAGATCATAGTTAATTAGAGTCACGGTTTGATTGTGGAAGGGGTTTAATATATTTAGGGTTAGGATTAGAGGTCAATTAGGGCTATGATTCAATTACATTAGGGATAGTTTTAAATTAGGATTAGGGCTAGTGATTATTAATGGTAGAATTAGGGTTCAAGTTGTAGTTAGAGATTAATTCTAGGGTTATAATTAAGCTTACTATTATGTTATCGTTAGGTCTCAATTATGATAAGATTAGGTTATTGGTAGGGTTCAATTAGGTATAGATTAGGGATATTGTCAAGGTCAACGTTTGATTGTGATATGCGTTTATTTATAGTTAGGGTTACCATTATATTTTAATTTGGGCTAGCATTAGGGTAGGGTTAAATTATGATTAGAGCTCAATTAGGTTATGGTTTTGGGGTTAGGGTTAGGGTTTTGTATTAGGGTTAATATTAGTATTAGCTTTAGGGTTAAGGTATCATAATTGTTAGAGCATAAAAATGATCAATAATAGGCATTTCAAGAAGGATATCTCTTGATATGTTATATATATATATATATATAGTTAGTAGTAGTTATGACACAACATGGAAGACATTAAATATGTTAATATATAATTATACAAATTATTAAGCTTCACATTAGAGTTAGGTTCTACAATGTAAGGGGAAGGTAATTGAATGCAAATATGATTAAATGAATAGTTTAAATAACTTATAGTGATTATACATGTCTAGACATAGATTGATAGTTTCATATACTTGTGTATATATATAGAGAATTCTTGGCTTCACATCCTTGATGACTACACCCAGTATACCTGAAGAAGAAGAAGAGGTGCCTCGAGTAGATGTGTGTTTGTTTTATTTTTTGATTAGTAGATATAATTTGTTATTATTAGTGACAATTATATGCTAACTTGTATCAATGTTATGTTTCTGAACATATGTAGGTTTTGTATCAAAATATTCAAAACATACCTCCTCTCCTGAAGACATACATTAAGAGTCCTGCAAAGCTGAAGGGAAAAAGTGGAGATGAGGTAAACATGAATAGTTCAATTATAGTTTATTTTTTATGTTCTTTTTGAATGTGAATTATATAATATAACTAATATTAATCGTGGTTTGTTTTTCTTGTGCAGGATCCTTCAGAGCCGAGGAGTGTGGCAAAGAGGATCAATTTTGATGATCCATCAACAACTTAGGATGTTATAGATAGTTTTGGGATTCTTACATGTCTAGTTGGAATGCATATTTTGTATATGGACATACATTCACGTATTTAGACATACATTTTGTTTCAGTTGTCGTTTATGCCATATTTGTGTATGCACATACATTTGTAATCATTTGATAGTTTAATATATACATAAGTTGATATTCGATCATATAAATTGTTACTCATCTGTGCGTGGTGTTATCATGGAAATCTTTAATCTTCATTCCAATAATTAACAATGGTTAATAATGGCTATTTAATGAACAATACAATTCATTTTATTTCATCGTAAGTGTTGTTTTTATAATGAATAATACAATACAATTCATTTAATGAACAATACAATTCATTTAATCAACAATACAATACAATTCATTCAATGAACAATACAATTAATTTAATGAACAATACAATACAATTCATTTAATGAACAATACTTGATACAATTCATTATTACCCTATGCATGGTCCTATTTTTCCCCCCACCTCGGTCGAATGCTCAGGGTTTTATTAGGGCAGCAATTTTTCTGTTGGCAAAAAAATCGTCAGTCTCACTCAATTGAATGCTCCTATTTTGCCCCCCAACTCGATCCAATGCTTGGGGTCATACCCTACCGGTGTCGTCCCTTGAGTGCCCTAAGTGCTCAAAATTGTCAAAAGTTGACGAGCCCCAACTCAAAATTTGTGGCACCTGTGAACAATCCATTTGAACCTATGGTGCTATGAGAGGTGTCCCTACAAAAGCCTATCTCAGTTTTTCAAGTTGCCCTACAGTTTTATTAGGGCAGCAATTTTTCTATTGGCAAAAAAATCATCAGTCTCACTCAATCGAATGTTGTTGCGTGGACGATTTCTCATTTTTCTCATCGCGATGATGAACCATCGGCTTTGACATGTCTAGTTAGGCATTATTACCCTACGCATGCTCCTATTCCCCCCCCCCACTCGATCTAATGCTCGGGGTCATAAAATACCGGCGTCATCCCTTGAGCGCCCTAAGTGCTCAAAATTGTCAAACTTTGACGGGCCCTAACTCAGAATCTGTGGCACCTACGAATGATCCATTTGAACCTACAGGGCCATGAGAGGGGTCCCTACAAAAGCCTATCTCATTTTTTTAAGTTTCCCAAACCCCTTTTATTAGGGCAACAATTTTTTGGTTGGCAAAAAAATCATCAGTCTCACTCAATCGAATGTTGTCGCGTGGCCATTTTCTTGTTCTGCTCATCGCAATAACAAACCGTCAGCTCTAACATGTCCAGTTAGGCATTATTACCCTACTCATGCTCCTATTTTTCCCCCCCACTTGATCCAATGCTCAAGGTCATACCCTACCGACGTCATCCCTTGAGTGCTAAAATTATATATAAACAAGCATTACACTGTAGACACATAATGATCATGAATATTTCCATGTATAGTATACACATAATTACCATTACACTTGCATGTGACATCCATGAAGGGATATGCAAACATGATTTTTTTTTTCATTATCAATACAACTACACCAATGTACTCATGTACAGATACATGGACATTATCATCAATATAACTAAACCAATTTGCTCATGGAAATTGTATATCATCATAACAATGTTACATCAATTCACATCCATATACAAATACAACATCCCACTTCATCTGCATCAGACATCCTTAGGTCCTAAGAGAAAAGCTTGCGTACAACAATGCCTGCATATAAATGAAGACCAAAATAAGTAACTTTTTTATGCGGAATGAATGTGCTACAAGAAACAAATTATAACACTTAATATAAATTAGTCTGGCAAATTATAAATAGATCATTTCAAACATTTTTAAGACGCGTAAGATTGTATAATGATGAAACTTACCAGTTTCTCTGCAAAGTATACAAGCATAACTTTGAAGAAAGATGCATGTTGATTAAAGCCCTTCTCATTGCATTTTTCTGCATGGTTGAAGATGATGGTAGATATGGTCATTTCTAAAGAGAAATACATTCACTTGACCTAATTTTTATGCACAAAAGAATATGTACCATCACGAAGAGAGGGTCTTGTCAATGGTGAATGATCTAGCATGAACCTGTATATCATCAAAAATCATAATGTGATGTACTATTGTATATCATCAATTAAGACTTGCATGAGCATAAAGGTTTTGTGATAATTATATCATCAAAATTTTTAAAGCTCATCAAATACATGATAATAAGTTGTGTTTCAAAAATACGTCCCTTCCAATTATATCATGTACCCACTATGTGCATGCCAAAACCGTGTTGCCAAAAAAAAATGTTCATCAATATACCTACATTTTCAAGACATCCTTAATATACATGCAACAAACTTGATCATTAAGGTTTAATGATCATTGTTTGAAATGAAATGCATGATAAAAAAAATAAGGCACCATTAAAGACCTACTACTCAAGTGTGCCTGAAGGGTCATCTCTTTGTTTAAGAGTATCCAGTATTGCTTCATGATCAACAGTAGTCACTGTCCATAGCTCTTTGGTCTTCCTATCCTATTTTGTACTATTAGGAGCATGTCTATATGTAATGTGAATAAAAATAGCAACCTGGATTGTATTGTAGTACTAAGACTGTACCTCATTCTGTGGTTGCAATGTATAGTTCTCTGCAAAATCAACCACCGATACAATAGTGCCAATCGGGAAAGAGTTCTTACACATCCTGAACTGTTGATCCAACCACTGAGACATATGTGTGTGCCTTGCATACTTGTAGAAAATATTTTCCTTAAAATCCAAAATAAAATCAGCAATACTCACTTCTCTTGAGACTAATTCGCATCTAGAACCTTCACCTCCATTGTTCAAAGTATATTTCACTGTCTCGTATCTTTTTTCTCAACATAATTAAATCCAAACTCATGTTCGTTTCCCTCATGAAAACATGAAACAAACTTTGACAACCCACCGTATTATGAGCACTTCTCATTCAAACAATCATTTCTATAGAAATAGCAGCCATCATCTCTAGGGCATAAAAATAGATCTTGCAAGTCTCTTGATGATCTCGGAAATAGCA